>NC_090647.1:157100059-157325059 GCF_040937935.1 Hyperolius riggenbachi | reverse complement strand
TTGTTCGGCCTGTGAGTTTAGGTGGACGGCCTTGTCTTGGTAGGTTTACAGTTGTGCCATATTCCTTCCATTTTTTGAATGATCGCTTGAACTGTGCTCTGTGGGATGTTCAAGGCTTGGGAAATCTTTTTGTGGCCTAAACCTGCTTTAAATTTCTCAATAACTTTATCCCTGACCTGTCTGGTGTGTTCTTTGGACTTTATGGTGTTGTTGCTCCCAATATTCTCTTAGACAACCTCTGAGGCCGTCACAGAGCAGCTGTATTTGCACTGACATTAGATTACACACAGCTGCACTCTATTTAGTCATTAGCACTCATAAGGCAATGTCTATGGGCAAGTGACTGCACTCAGACCAAATGGGGCTGAATATTTACGCACATCCCACTTTGCAGTTATTTAAAAAAAAATAATGTTTGGAATCATGTATGATTTTCGTTCCACTTCTCACGTCTACACCACTTTGTATTGGTCTTTCACGTGGAATTCCAATAAAATGGACTAATGTTTGTGGCAGTAATATGACAATATGACAAAATGTGGAATACTTTTGCAAGAGTGTGTGTGTGTGTGTGTGTGTGTGTGTGTGTGTGTGTGTGTGTGTGCGCGCGCGCGCGCCCGCAGAGTGAAGGTTTGCAGACCAGGACTGCAGAGCAGAAAGCAGGCAAAATTTGTGCTGCAGCTTGTTGTAAACAGTGTTGTATCTCCTTGCAGGAGCCAAATATTGTACCCTAAATTTATACTAAGTTACATTTAAAGGATTTTTCTTAGAAAAATCTTAAAGTAGTGTTTGATTTGGGGGTAATCAGAGTCTCTTTAATTGGTTGCAGGCATGTACCTAAGAAAAGTGAATGCTGTAATGAGTGTTTCAACAATGTGTTAATTTAGGGCCCGTTTCCACTAGACGTGTTGCAATGCGGAAACTGCTCTGCATCGCAATGCAAGGAAACTGCAACCAATTCACGTCAATGGAGTAGTTTCCATTGACGTCAATTTAACCATGCGATCTGGCGCGATGCAACGCAGGGGAAATTATGGATAGCATGCTGCAGTTTTCCGCAGTACACATTCAAGTCCCCATAGTTGCAGACAGGAAGCCGCATGATGCCTCAACCGGAATTACCTGCGGAGCGATGCAAGGCAATGCAGTGATCGCCTCGCATCCACAACTAGTGGAAACAGGCCCTTAAGGATGTGCATACTTGTGCAGCCAATATATTGTAAAGGTTCTAACTTATTTTTTTGTACTGTATTTTTTTCCTAAAAGATTTGTTTTTCAATTGCATTGTTCAGGTGGTCACATTAAAGCTAGGAACATTTTTTTAAATGATTTATTGTGGTCTTGTTTCTCACATCACAAACAATCTTGCATTGTAGCAGGTGTGCGCATGCTTTTATATTTACTGAAAATAGTCTGAAAAAGTGCAGCACTTGGATGTATTTGAAAAAAATGCACAACCTTTAATTTTTTTAGTAATTTAAGTTACATTTATAATCCTGATTCTATATATGCAGAGCTTCTGTTTGGGTTCAAGGTGCGTTTGTAGTTCCTGGGGGGGCTCAGCGCATCTCTGATTGGAGGCCATTCGGAGGCGGCCTGGTGTTGCGCTGATCCACCTTTTGCGCAATTTTCGATTTTTCAATTTTACTTGGTAGCGCACCCAGGCTATGCATATACATAGGTTAGGATTTAGTTAGTGTTAGGCCCCTCCCATGGAGGATTGACTTCTTCGCAGTGGGAGGGACGAGTACTTAATAGGTTGCATGCAAGCTGTTACAGGAAACCAACATCCTCCAGTGGTAGACAGGTCATGTGTATGCTCGGTGTGTATTCGACCCCACAAGTGGGACTTGCACTCTTTTGCAGGTAGGCACTAGTCTGTTTTTAAGTAGCGCTGCTCATTTCCTTGCTATGTAATAATCCTGATTCTGCTTACAAGTTGTGGAGATGCGCACTTTGCGTTGTGGGGTGTAGAGGACATTGCATGGGTTCTGAATTCAAATACAGTGCAAGCCTTGGATGAAGTTGGCCATGCATGATACAATAAAATATTTTATTTTCCAGGTTTTTTTTTTGTTTTTTTTTAATAAAAATGTAATCTCAAGAAATATGATCAAATTTCTCTTATTTATGGGTGGACTTTTGGTCGGCCATAGGAATATTCTGAAATTTTTTTTGCTAGGAAATTGAATGTTAGATTATACATTTTTTGATTATACATTTTTGATTTTTTGATCTTGAGTTTTCAATCTTCTTTTTTCATAAATGAGGAAAAGTTTAAAACGTGTGTGTGTGTGTGTGTGTGTGTGTGTGTGTGTGTGCGTGCGTGTGTGTGATACTTTGGTTAGACTTTTGAAACGTTGAAATAAATTGATTGTAATTCTCTAATACAAATAAGAAATAAATTGTTTCCTGTGGGGCCACCTGTAGGGTTACCATGGACATGCAAAAGAAAGCAGTTCAGAAGTAAATGCAGTGATTGTGTAGTGCCTAGGTTCTCAACATATGGAATGCATCCCTCAGGGGGTTCTTCTGATAGGTCCAGGCGTACTAGGGATAGATATTAGTTAAGTATAACAAAAGTTTTAGAAATTAATACATTTTATATGAACACCAAATTAGTGTTTAGCTAATTTAAAAACAATAGTAAATATGTGGACATTATTTTAGAAACAATTGCCATGCACTGCTATTAAATATATTTGTGTCAGGGGTACTTGAGATAATGTTTTCCACACCAGGGGGTACTTGGTGAGCACAGGCTTTCAAAAGGGGTACATACCAATACAATGTTGAGAAACACTGGTGTAGTATATACTTATGATCAAATATCTCACTTTAATTTATTTTACATCATAAAGATCTAACAAGTCTGTCTAATTAGAAGGTGGAATCCTACTCAGATTTCAGTTAAGTTATGTACCCACTTTGCAATTTGCCTGAAGACTGGCGTTTTTTAGCACTGAGCGGGTGCAAGACCATGCGAATGTCCCTTAATATCATGCCGCAATAACTATCATCTTGGTGGATCTGGTCTTTAAGATCCCCGACGACTCCCCAGCAAAATAGCGCAATCACTTGAAGGCTCATTTACACCGATGTGTAATGTCGTGCCTATACACCAGCAGGAAGAGGCGTCGCTTGATGATCATCATCAAGGGGACTCTGCTGGACCCATCAGGTGGTGAGTACGGAGCTTTAGGCATTTTGGGCCCAATCCAATTCACTTTTTCTCTAAGTTTTTTTTTCACATCTTATCAATAAAAGTGCTGAAAATGTTTCAACTTATGTTTAAAATAACTCCTCTCCCATGAGAAACGTAGGAGAAAAAGTAAATTGGAAACAGGCATTTTATCTAAATGTTATACTTGTTGGTGCATCTGTAAATTCTGGCATCAGGCGAGCATACTTTGACTTTTGACTTCAGTGTCTCTTTAGCTTCAGTTTGTAATTTAGTAGTATAGCTTAAACTTAGAGACACTATACCTAAAAAAAAAAAAAAGTTATATAATGAATTGGTTGTGTAGTATGGACAATTACTAGAACATTAGTAGCAAAGAAAATATTCTCATATTTTTATTTTCAGTTATATAGTTTTTTTTCTTTTCTTTATAGCATTGCATTATTTTCTAATATTTGCAGTTTACACATTACTCGGCATGCTAAAGGATTTTACAGGGCAGGCCAGTGAACTTTTGAACTGTCCTCTGCAGAGAGAAAAACAATACAGTGACTGACACTTGAGATAATAAGCTTTAGAAGCTCTTTGCGACTTTGAAAGTCGGGGAGCTCCGTGGCTCTTTTACATAGATAACTGGAGTTTCTTAACTCTTTCTGTACTGGAAACCATACTAAACTCATGTCTCTGCTCCTAATGTTTTATTTCTTAGTTATACTACACATACAAATCATTATATCATACATTGTTTCACTTTAGTGTCTCTTTAAAACTGATGTCAAACTGAATTCAAAATGATGTTGAAAAACCTGTATATTCTGGGTCTAAGAAAGCTTGTGTCATAAATAGACATACAGTACATCTGAATGAACCCAGGTTTCCCCCTCTTGGCCCCTTGCTGACTTACTACTGAAGAAGGAGGCAATTCTACCAATCCAAAACAGTGAGATTAGGTAGGGTGGACAGTTCTATAAAGGTGGCCATGCACAATGTGATCTTTCAAATGATCAAAAGTTAAATTGTGATTAATATTTTGAAATTGATTCTTCAATCAGACAATTAGAACATATTGTGTATAGCCACCTTATAGGATATTAGACAGACGTAAGAAGGGGTTTTTTAAACTATGCAGCATAGCAGCCTTTTCTTTACTTTCACTGAAATGCAAGTCCGTTACCTTCATTTACCTTCATTTTTCATTTCCTATGCTTTTGTATAATACGTATCTTGGACATTGCTGTATTTTTATTTTGCAGGTTAAGAATGGATATAGATGACAGGACAGAACTGTTCAGTATACAGCCTTCCCCATCTGATTCAAACAGGACTACAGTAAAGTGTGTTTATCTTCCACTGTAAAATATATTAAGTGCACACTGAGCTCGTAATGCCTAATGGACTTTTATTTGTCTCTTACAGTGGCCAAGTGGAGCTACAGATGTCTCCAGTATTGCAGGTAATAATTCACATGTCCTATAAAAGGTTGCATAGCTTGTTTATAAGACTTACCGTAACATTAGTAACACAGTTCTGTTTAAGTGAATGAGAGCCCTGTTGTATGGCTCAATTTACTGTACTATTTGTAGCATGATAAATGCTTTTAACATACTAACCCCTAACCTTTTGCTTCCAATGTACAGAATGACACACTGAATGAGACAGAAGTATGTCATAGCTCCCAGGAAGAGGTGGGTTATAATCCATGTAATTCTATATGCTTTTTCTGTGTATTTGCATTTTCAGTACAGTGATGTATAGGGCGGTGACACCTTTAGTTCGTTCTGACCTGGTTTACTTCAAAACAACATTAACTTTTTCATAGTTTGGAACCTTTTGATCTTTTCAAATATACCGCACATAATTTTATAGACAGACTAAAGCCTGTTACACACATCCAATTTTGATTGGCCAATCGATTAAGGATTAAGAAGTCACTCTCTGTAGATCAGAAAAAGGGGGTATAGCACCCCTCCACCAGGGGTGGACACAAGTGTTGTATATGTTACGGCCAAAACCAGAAATCGGCCAATTCTAGAATTGGCCGGCCGTTTCTAGAATTGGCCGGCCGTTTCTAGAATTGGCCGATTATTTTTTTTTGTCGGCCAAAGTCCAAAATGCTGGGAATTTCTGACATTGGCCGGCCAGTTCCAAAACGCACAAATCCCAGAACATCCCGGGTCCTGTCCAGCACCATGAATGGCACTTCCTCTCTGCTCTGAAAGATACAGCATACTAATCTTTTTTTTTTTTAAAGAAAAGCATTTCTTAGTTACAGCTGATACAAATCCTGCAATAAATCTGCAGTGTGTCTACATCCTGCTTTCTTGGGAGAAGACCTTAACATCCTGTGCTTTTAAATTACCTGCTCTGCTGTGGCAGTCAGGTGACACAGGGGAGAGATCAAATTACAGTGGTGATTAGTCACAGATGTGGGGGAATGAATGGCTGGGGGGGTCTTTGCTGGGGGGCTGTGCATGGCTGTGGGTGCTTTGCTGGGGGCCTGTGCATGGCTGTGGGTGCTCTGCTAGGGGGCTGTGCATGGCTGTGGGTGCTCTGCGCAAGCTGGGGGGGGGTCTTTGCTAGGGGGCTGTGCATGGCTGTGGGTGTTTTGCTGGGGGGCTGTGCATGGCTGGGAGTGCTTTGCTGGGGGGCTGTGCATGGCTGGGGGGGGGGGGTCTTTGCTAGGCTGGTCGTGGCTGGAAATGCTTTGCATGGTCGGGGGGGGGGGGCGGCTTTGCATAGCTGGGGGTGCTTTGCCGGGCTGGGGGAGCTTTGCTGGAGGCGCCGCCAGGAAGCCCCGCCAGGAAGCCCCGCTCACCTCATCCCCTGCTGCCGCTAAGTACTCAGACCTCCGATCAGGGCGACCAGAGAGGCGGGGAAAGGCAGAGCAGGGCGCACGCTACCCGCCCAGACCCATACACTTCATATGCAGAAGTGTTCAATGACGTCACTTCTGCATTGAAGTGTTCGGGTCCTGCCGGTCTCGCATTAGCTGGCAGCTGCTATGCCTCTCTCTGCCTCCCTGGTACGGTCACCCTGATCGGAGGTCTGAGTACTTAGCGGCAGCAGGGGATGTGGTGAGCGGGGCTTCCTGGCAACGGTGAGCGGGACTTGGCCGGCCACGTGAAGTCACAACGCGTTCTGGCTGGCCAAAGTCCGAAACTGAAGCCCGTTTCTCACATTGGCCGCATGAGCTGGCCACTTCGCATACTGACCGGCCAGAACCCGAAGTGGCCAGACTTCGGGTTCTGGCCGTAACATATACAACGAACAAAGGCGCCAAAAGAATAAAATGGGCTAAAATTGTTAAAATTGTTAAGGAGGTCGTGGTGCACCACCACCAATTTACAAACCTCTTGGCAACCAAAGTATGATATAACACAGGTAAGAGTGGTGAATCCTAACCACTTAAAGGCAGCCTAGGGTTGTTGAATGATGTATGATATCCACACTGGTGATGCTTGGAGATTTCTGCAGAAACCTTAGTAAATCACATCCACCAAGTATACACATTTATGATAAGAATGACTTTCCAGAATATAGCACCTCAAAACTCAGCAGTGACAGATACTATAAAACAATGTTGTCAGGTTCTCTTTGAGATGACTTGACATGTGCAAAGGAAAAGTTCAAAATCTCAAACCTCCTGTAACGTCCTCACAGGTACTGGACCAAGTTAGCCAGACTCCCAAGGGAGTACTAAAACAAACTTCATTATCTTTAGATAGACACAGAACCAAATCACGCGTATCGGACTTAAAATCTGCCCTTAGTCATATTTTCCATTAGTTGCCATAGTTTCCACAATTATAACTAAGGCCGGATCCACTCTACAAGTGCTTTTTCTGAGCGCTTTGTGATTGATTAGCGCCTTTTTAAAAATTTCTCGCATTCACTTTCATTAAAATCGTAAAAATCACGATTTTTACTGAGATTTTAATGAGTGAATGGGAGAAATTTTTAAAAAGTGCTCAGAAAGTACTAATCAATCACAAAGCACTCAGAAAAGTGCTTATATTGTGGATCCGGCTTAAGCAGATTGTAAACCTGATATGCGTCTTTTATTTTTGTGGATGTCTTAGTATCCTCTGTCCGTCTGAAGATAATAAATACGCAGTTTGGTTTAGTACTCACTTGAGCTCTGCGGATCTTCTTCTTTCACTTGACATGTGCAGTTGTAGTGCTTACTAGATTACAGTTTGATTGATTTCCTCTGTCTATTGTTATTGATAATGACTGAGATGGTGTAACTGTGTGTACCTGTTAATCTGCAGAATGACAGCAGCACCCCTAGCTTGTCCCCGGTACACAGCTCAGCAGCTTTTGGTCTGAAGTCACGATCTGGTAAGTTCCATACTGATCTATATACTCACTTTAAATACGGTAAAAATTGATCTATCTGCGCCCAAGTGACCAATACACTTCGTTTTCTAATATTAAAAGTTTTATTATAAAACAAGGTCAATTTATTGCAACAATTGTGTCTCTCAGACTTCTAGAGATCAGCTGACCTCACCACACTTCAGACTTCCATACACACTCCACATCCACAGCTCAAGATGGTTGATTTCCCTACCTACTGAAAAGCCAGCCTAATGCCGCCCGTGATCAGACAGGGGGAACCCCACCCTAGCTATATCTGTTGGCAGTTTGCAGGCCTATTTCTTCTAAATACTGAAGTGGGTACCAGTCCAGTTTGAGTTCAATAACTTTTCCAGACGTTTACATAAAAAATAGTTCAGACGCTATCAAAACGCTTAATAAGCGCTATCCAGTCCAGTTTGAGTTCAATCATTTTTCAAATGTTTACAGAAAAATAGTTCAGACGCGGGCTTTTCAGTAGGTAGGGAAATCAACCATCTTGAGCTGTGGATGTGGAGTGTGTATGGAAGTCTGAAGTGTGGTGAGGTCAGCTGATCTATAGACGTCTGGGAGACACAATTGTTGTAATAAATTGACCTTGTTTTATAATAAAACTTTTAATATTAGAAAACGAAGTGTATTGGTCACTTGGGCGCAGATAGATCAATTTTTACCTGATTCAAAAATCGATGAGGTTAGAGCAAACCTTATAGCTCTCTCTGCAGCCCATTAAATAATAGTCAACATGCGCCACAGTCATCTTTGAAATTGATTTTATCACTTTAAATAAGACTTAGATTTTTTAATGTCATAGAAAACATTAAAGACTCATTGTTAATGAACAATGTAATATAGATAGATTTATGGTATTCCTTAATTAATTCTTGTTGGCAGTAATTGTGCAGTGAGTCAGAGGATCATCATACATTACACATGATTTCAAAATGATTACTATAAATCAGAGCACTGAAATAACCCTGAAATAAAATTGATGGGCCCTAGGTGTCACTTTGCGGCAGTACTCAATGTGGCCAAATGATAGATCCCTTCTCAGATTATAATCGGAGAAGGGATCTGATTGAATCCCCCCACACACTACATACAGATTTTTACTAAATTTCAGCATGGAATCTATTAAAAATCTAACCACAGCGTTGCACTGTTTGATGCAGTGCCATGCTTTGGGCCGTTAATCTGCCACCGCTCCTGTCCTGCCGCCGATTATATCTTCATTCCAGTACAATCGACCGATTTTGATTTATTTTGCCCGAAAATCATTTGCACTAGCAGCACTGGATTTGGCTGCATTGCTGCACAGTCTATTGTAGTGTTGCTAGACTGTTGCTAGACTTACGTACACGTGACAACAATAGCAGCGACTGCCTCCTATATGATATGTTTAGATTTACTGATACTTACATTTACTTCTATGCACACCTTTAATTTTGTGTCCATATGCATTGCTTCTTGCTCTTACAAACCTGTGCCTGACCACGGGGCAGAATGTAGGTTTTTAGTAGAGATGGTCAATGAGATGTTGTTTTTTTCCAGCTTCCAAGCAAATTCAATGCAAATTGTATGCCGCATGGAATTGTGGCTAATTCCACAGGAACTGCAGTTAATTGGTCCTATTCCTAGCTGCATACAACCTGCATTACATCTTCCTGCAAGCTAAAAGGACAAACTTTATTGGCCATCTCTAGTTGCCAGTCTTCTTTTCTGAGTAGACTGTGCTGTGTGTGAAGAGAAGCAAAACATTCCTATGCTGGCCACGTGCTTCGATATCGCTACAAATAAGACACAATGGCAGTACAGTGCGGTGTTGCGCTGCCCTTGCGATAGCAAGCACTCAGGTACAAGACAGGACTATAGATTGGAGTGTAACTAGACAAGTAAGACACAATGGCAGTGCGATGTTGCGCTGCCTTAGCAATAGCAAGCATTCAGACAGGTACAAGACAGTACTAGACTGGAGCGTAACTAGTAACAACCACAGCTCACAGTCACGTCCACAGAAGCAGACTAAGCAGACTAACAAAAATCACCAGCAAGCATCCACACAGACAAAACTACAGGAAAGAACATAACTAATAGCAACCGCAGCCTATAGTTATGTTCCCAGAACTAGAGTAGCAGGAATACTACCAGTCACCAACGTGGTGATGGCAGATTCCAAGCTATCAGGATAATGGACTCCACTGATCTACCGTGGATGCAGCAAATGTCCATCAGGCATGGAAACCAGGCAATAAACAAAAATACAGAAAAATAATAAACGGCTTAACTAATGAATAAATATATATTAGCAAGTCTGCATATATATTTATCAAGAACTAGCTAAAGCACAAGTAATAAGGTTGCATTGAACTACAATAACAGAACTATACAGAGTAGCACAGTGCCCAGCAGACCAGCATAGTGATCGCTATGATGGGCGAGGTCTAAAAGCATGCAAATCTCCACACAGCTGAATGGTAATCATTCAATCCTGAGCTGGCTTGATTACCATTTGCTAGGTTGTGAATACAAAGGACTCCCATAGGAAATACATGCAGTATTATGTAACATGCCTGCAGGAAATCCAGCGCTATCTGGCCGCAGCTCAGCTGTAGCAAGCCATTGGTGGAATGATGACAGCATCCTGAGCTGCCCAGAACTGCAGAGCAATTGCAAATGACAATGTGACTCATTGCAAATACACAACCGAATGCAAGCAGACAAGCCAGAACTGTCCATTTGCAGCTCCACCGCAACGGACAGAACATACCACAGGAGGAATCCTTAGAATATGTTTTATTTTATGACATTCCATTGCTTCCCTGGCTTTATGTTTAGGGTTGTTATCCTGCTAGAAGGTGAACATCTGCCCCAGTCTCAAGTCTTTTGCAGACTCCAAGAGGTTTTCTTCCAAGATTGCCCTGTATTTGGCTCCATCCATCTTCCCATCAACTCTGACCAGCTTCCCTGTCCCTGCTGAAGAGAAGCACCCCCAGAGCATGATGCTGCCACCACCATATTTGACAGTGGGGATGGTGTGTTCAGAGTGATGTGCAGTGTTAGTTTTCCGCCACACATAGCGTTTTGCATTTTGGTCTCATCTGACCAGAGCACCTTCCACATGTTTGCCGTGTCCCCCTCATGGCTTGTGTCAAACTGCAAACGGGACTTATGGTTTTTTTTTGTTAACAATGGCTTTCTTCTTGCCACTCTTCCATAAAGGCCAACTTTGTGCAGTGCACGACTAATAGTTGTCCTATGGACAGATTCCCCCACCTGAGCTGTAGATCTCTGCAGCTCGTCCAGAGTCACCATGGGCTTCTTGACTGCATTTCTGATTTCGCTCTCCTTGTTCGGCCTGTGAGTTTAGGTGGACGGCCTTGCCTTGGTAGGTTTACAGTTGTGCCATACTCCTTCCATTTTTTTTTTTTTTTGAATGATCGCTTGAACAGTGCTCCGTGGGATGTTCAAGGCTTGGGAAATCTTTTTGTGGCCTAAGCCTGCTTTCAATTTCTCAGACAACCTCTGAGGCAGTCACAGAGCAGCTGTATTTGTACTGACATTAGATTACACACAGGTGCACTCTATTTAGTCATTAGAACTAATCAGGCAATGTCTATGGGCAACTGACTGCACTCAGTCCAAAGGGGGCTGAATAATTACGCACAATCCACTTTGCAGTTATTTATTTGTAAAAATGTTTAGAATCATGTATGATTTTGGTTCAATTTTTTCACGTGTACACCACATTGTATTGGTCTTTCACATGGAATTCCAATAAAATTGATTCATGTTTGTGGCAGGAATTTGACAAAATGTGGAAAACTACAAGGGGGCCGAATACTTTTACAAACCACTGTATTTCCAATCTGTAATTACAGTGGTATTTATCGTTAACCAAATATGACAGCGATGTTTATTATTAGATTTTGTTATCCACCCGCCCTTTTTTCATGCACGCTTTTATTTATGATGGCACTGAGTACCATTATAGGTTTTCCCTCTTCTTTACATTTTTGTTTCTTGAAATCAGGTACTGCAGGTACAAGTTGAATTTGTATCTCCACTTGCTGGTAAAAATCGGTAGAAGTAAACCTATAGAAGATAGTATTTTACTACAATAAACTCTGTAATTCACTGGTCACATTGATTGCCAGCTGTGGCACATTGTGACATTGCCACTGTTTGGGCCCCAGACGGTCTATGGGCCCCATACTGCAGTACTGCCATAATGGTGGCCCTGTCCCTAATGGTAAAATGGAACTGAAAATCCCATTATTACTCCTCGGAGGAACCTCGATTAAATGTGTTTGTTGTTGATGACCCACAATTAATTTTAGAAGTGATTTTAGTGGATGCTAGCAAAATGATAGTGCAATGCTTTGTGCCCTTAGATAAACTTACCTGAAGGACTATACAACTGATTAGTTAAACTGTTATTTAATTTGTCTTTGAAGGCCCCCCACGCCAGAATTATGCCACAGATTCTATAACTCTAATTTTAGTATAGTTATAGTGAACAGCAACAGTGAAAGGATTTATAAAACACTGCTTTCATAAAGCAACTTAGAAATATTGCTTGGCACATCTGGTGTAGTCATAACATCAGTACTGCAAGAATGAGCATACCATGTTATGTTAGTTATAGTATGGATAACCAAAGTTGTAATCACAGGCCTCATTCACATCATGGATGTTTTTGTGCGCTGTAGTGCCACGCTGACAGCATGCATAGCGCGTGGTGTCTATAAAATGTATTTAAATCAACTGACCCTGTTCAGATCATTGCGCTGTGATTGCCTGCGCTGCTGAAATGTAGGGATGTCTGCATTTTTGAGCGTTGCTTAGCAGCAAAGCATGTAATGAAAATCAATGGCTGTGCTTTTTAAGCACACAAACGCATGGTCATGTACTGTATTTCTCTGTGCACATATTGCAGTCCTCCCCCCCCCCCCCCCCCCCCCCAGCCCTCCCATCATTCTAGTTCAGTTTCCTGGAAAAAAAAATGTGTTCGTGTAAAAACAAGTACACGTTTTTAAAGCCTGTTCGTGTGCGATTCGAAACGCACCTGCCAACAAGGCAGAGTAATAAAAAACAAGCTCTTGCAAAATGAGATGTTACCTACCATGTGACTTTCGGATATCACTGGAAGGTTTTATTATAATATCTTACTATACAACGGATCCATTACTTGATTTCAAAAAAAGCTTAAAGGGACTCCGAGCAGTGCAGAAACTATGGAAAGATGTATATCATTTGAAAGCTCTCTTTCTCCTCTTTACAATGATATATAAATCGCCGCCCTACGCCTTTTATTTTTCGATTATTTCACGATTGAAATTGCCGCGGCTGCGATTTCGATCGCAAAAATAGAGAAAACTAAAAGGCGCCAGAAAGAGGAGAAAGCGAGCTTTAAAATGATATCCATCTTTCCATAGTTACTTGTATTACACAGGGCGACTTTTTCCTGAAGTCAGCAGCTCCATTCTGCTGAATGGAGCTGCTGACTTTGAGAAAAAGTCGCCCTGTGTAATACAAGTAACTATGGAAAGATGGATATCATTTTAAAGCTCGCTTTCTCCTCTTTCTGGCGCCTTTTAGTTTTCTCTATTTTTGCAATCGAAATCGCGGCCGCTGCAAATTCAATCGCGAAAATAGTGAAAACTAAAAGGCGTAGGGTGGCGGTTTATATATCATTGGAAAGAGGAGAAAGAGAGCTATAAAATGGTATGCATCTTTCCATAGTTTCTGCACTGCTCGGAGTCCCTTTAACTCCTTGGTTTTTTGAATAGCATTTTATCAGTAGCATTTTGAAATTGCATTTCAGATCTGTACTTTTTGCAATAAATGTATTGAAAATACCTTCCTGTCAGCATCCACTGTAAACGTAGACTTAGTTTGTATTGTAGCACTTCCTTGTATACACCACTGTAAGAACTTATTTCAATAAATTCAGGACAGCCTAGACATATTAAACGTTCTCATAGTAAGTGCTGCACATCACGGCAGTCACACAACTGCTTATGACATTCAGGCCTCTTGTACACTACATGCGATTCCGATTTTATCTGATCCGATTTTTGATACTGATTAAAAAATGTAGCAGCAGGCAGTATGTTTTTTTTTAAACAGAATCAAAAATCAGATCAGATAAAAAAAATCGGAATCGCATGTAGTGTGCAAGAGGCCTTAACCTGTGTATTCAACCCCAATATGTATTGTAAAGAAATGTATACATTTCAGTAATCATTGGAAGTTCACCAACTTAGAACAGAATTACAGGGCTTTCCTATGTTTCCAGGTTAGAAGGTGCTCTATTGGATAGGTGAACTCTGTTAGACCATCCCATAGACTTCTACAGATCTGTTTAGTAGCCTCCAGTGCTTGCCACTCTCTGATTTAGATAACAGAACTGAGGTTTAAAGGGCTGAGAATGCCAAACCGCTGCCATTGAGGGTAAGAGCTATGCACACAAAGAGGGATATTCACTAACCAGCAGTAAAATTGATATGTGTAAGCAGCACACAACAATTTTACCGGTATTTATATCACTGATGTAGTATGCATTGCAGAATTAGCGTGCCCCCCATTAGCTGGGTAGAGTCTGCATTGCCAGTGTAACAATTGCTGCACAAGCACAAGTTGTACTAATTGTGCAGTGTGCTACATCACTGTCATATGAAATGGTAAAATTGGTATATGCTGTTTGTGTGCGACAATTTTACAGCTGGTTAGTGAATATGCCCCAAAAATGATTATAGCATCAACAATTCGATACACGTTGCCAAGCAGTTACTGTTATTAAATGCAGCTGCTAACAAGTAGGTTCTTCTTGGTGCTTACAGGGAATTGTAACATCCCAAAATAAAAACAATCTTAAAAATAGAGCCCCAAATATATATGTAAACTCTTTTTTTTCTAAACTAGGTTCCTATATGTCCCCTAGTTTTTTTTCTTACCTGGTCTTTGTGCCTTTGCTGAACTGTGCCAAACTGTGCAGTGCCAACAGGATTGTTAGAAGTTTTTTTTTCTTTTAGCTACAGTAGCAAACTTATCTCAAAAAGAAAATGACATAAACTTCCCATTTCGGATAAGATAAACACACTATGATAAGAAGGTAACTTAACTTTCCCCTCCCCCCCTCACAATAACCCCCCCCCCCCCACCTTCCCCATTTGAAAAGATTACACAGTGATGTAAGCCTGTTATCGAGGTGATGTTTGCTTTGGAAGGGACAGTAATCTCTGAAATGAGTAGAAAATTAACTGAGCTGGGTTAAAGAGGCACTTAAAGGGATACTGTAGGGGGGTCGGGGGAAAATGAGTTGAACTTACCCGGGGCTTCCAATAGTCCCCGCAGATGTCCTGTGCCTGCACAGCCACTCACCGATGCTCCGGCCCCGCCTCCGGTTCACTTCTGGAATTTCAGACTTTAAAGTCTGAAAACCACTGTGCCTGCATTGCCGTGTCCTCGCTACCGCTGACATTACCAGGAGCATACTACGCAGGCGCATACCGTACTGGGACTACGCAGTACACTCCTGGTGACATCAGCGGTAGCGAGGACACTGCAACGCAGGCGCAGTGGTTTTCAGACTTTAAAGTCTGAAATTCCAGAAGTGACCTGGAGGCGGAGCCAGAGCATCGGTGAGTGGCTGTGTGGGCACAGGACATCTGCGGGGGACCATTAGAAGCCCCAGGTAAGTTCAACTCATTTTCCCCCGACCCCCCCCCCCCTACAGTGTTCCTTTAAGTTGAAGAAAAAAAAGTTTTACTCACCTAGGGCTTCCCTCAGCCCCCTGCAGCTGATCGGTGCCCTCGCCGTGTCTCTCCGATCCTCCTGTCCCCGCCGGCGGCTACTTCCGGTTTCGCCGTCAGGACCAGACAGGCTGGGAACGCGAGTGATTCTTCACGTTCCCAGCCACAATATAGCCCCCTATACTGCTATTGCGGCAAGGAAGGCCGCAATAGCAGTATAGGGGGCGATATTGGGGCTGGGAACGCGAAGAATCACTTG
Source organism: Hyperolius riggenbachi (assembly GCF_040937935.1). NCBI lineage: Eukaryota > Metazoa > Chordata > Amphibia > Anura > Hyperoliidae > Hyperolius > Hyperolius riggenbachi. The sequence goes on along the minus strand of NC_090647.1, from coordinate 157,309,506 downwards.
CGTTCCCAGCCTCTCTGGTCCTGACGGCGAAACCGGAAGTAGCCGCCGGCGGGGACAGGAGGAGCGGAGAGACACGGCGAGGGCACCGATCAGCTGCAAGGGGCTGAGGGAAGCCCCAGGTGAGTAAAACTCCTTTTTTTTTTCGGCTTACGGTTCACTTTACAAAAAAAACAAACAAAAAAAAAACAGGGCAGAAGTGATGTCACTTTTGGCATCACAAAGAAACTGGCAGAATTATATCTTTTTTCATATCATGTCTCTTAAATCGCTACAAGAAAAGACAACAGATTTGCAGGCCAGGTGCAGTGATGTGTGGCCATCAATGCTTCAAATGCTTAAATTGGCTGTACAACAAGATGGCTTAAATCACTACAACAACTAAAAACAGGGTAGTCGAGCTTAAAAAATTTTTTTTTCAGTTAATTAGGACTTTTATCCCTCTTTAATTATGTATAGTAACTTTCAATAAGTCTTTATGTGCCATAGCCCTTAATATTACTGTTGAATGTAACTACATCCTGGGTATTGTTCATTACTTCATAAGGATCAGAAAAATACTTTTCAGGTAACAGCCCAAGTTAACCATTTATGTAATTTCAAATGACTGCTTATTTAATACCATTAGCCTAATGCTACGTACACACATGCGACAACGATCGTTCGTTGAGGACGACGAACGAACTTTTAATTGACGAAAGAACGACCGAAGTAAAGTTAGTTGTAAAAAGTGTGTAACGATCACATCGTTAGAACGAACGTTACACCACGTAAAAGCACTTAATGCGCCTGCGCATAAAATTGTGAAGTTCCTTGGAGAAAAAGTGAAATACGCATGTCCAGCTTGGTACGAACGATCGTTTCCAACGATGTACCACTTTTGCTAACGATCGTCTGTGGTAAAAATCCGCCAAGACGGAACTTTGTTTTGTAGCGATTTGCCTCGTTCGTCGTTTGCCTTAATAGTCGTTGGTTCGTTTTTTGTAATGATCGTCGTTGGTAAAGATCGGGGAACGATCGTTACAAACGACTATAGTCGCATATGTGTACGCACCTTAAGAATCATAATTTGCATGCAACACATGAGTCCGGGAAAATTCTGCATCTTCAGATAGCTTTATTGAATAATGAATGGAAATTCGTGGTAATGAGTAGAACTCTGAAAAATCATAGTGTTTTTGAATCCCAAATCAGCATACATTGCCTTTGGGCTAAAGGAACATAAAATGTCATTAGGTGGATTTTATTATTATTATTATTTTTAAAGCACAATAGCTGCACATAAAAGTTTGAAGGTAATAATGCAGAAATTTGTCTGAATATTAGACCGTTTGTTCACAGAAAAAGGAAGTTTGAGTTGTAGTAAGAGTCACCCACTCTTCTATATCTCTGCACTAAAATGACATTGCTATCGTCTTTGGCTCTGTTATTACCCACCTTAGAATTCTAACTACTTTCTCACTTTAAAGTATTCCAGCATTTGATAGAATAACTCAGGAATTCCAAATGGAAAGCTGAAACACTTACCGTATACTAAGTGATAAGCTAAATATATATTTTTTTTCTTTTCAGTTTTGAAGTTCATATGTTACTTCTTAGCAACCATAGCAGCAATAAACCATTGCATACTTCACTTGAATATATGAAGTGTCTCTTGCTGCTGACCCCCAGACTTCCATGTTTCTGTAGTAGAACTAGCAGTATGATGAAAACGTTTTAGTCTGGCCCTTTTTCCTTCCATAAAGGGGTATACACCAAAATTGGTACATATACATTTATTGGGGCTAAAACTGGTTGCACAAGCACAGTCTGTGGCCACTGAAGGCTGTACAGGAATTCACAAAAGGGAATTCCCTCAATCAAAAGTGCTGTGCCAAAACATTGCTAGTAAGCGAGGATGTATTTTAAATATTTTTCCTGACATTTTTGTCAGTGAACATTGTATAAAACGGCTCAGCAATTGTTTAAAAAAAGCACTTTTGCTTTTTTTCAATGAAGTTTATTTTTTAGGTTTTATTAAATTAAATCCTTCCCCCACCCAGAAAAAAAAAATAAGGGTCACCTCCAACCTGCCTGCCCCTCAGCTGGTGTGACTCACTACCGCTAGGACCATCAACTAGGGGCTCCATCCACTAGGTTACTTATACAAGCCCACATAGCTATAACTTGGGTAACAATATGCAGAGGAAGTGGGGTTGGGGGTGGCAAAGACTCCTACCTTTCTTGTACAGGTTGCATTGTCACATGCTAAAGATGCAAGGCTCGTCCCCACATTATGCTAGGGAGGGGAGGCGATTAACTAACACTAACACACAAGTCCTCAGAGGGTAAAATCTGGGAGATCCGTTTAATAAAAAGAACCCCCAGATGTCCATTCTCTCCCATGTCACTAAATAGGTTCTTATTGACTTCCTGCCTAGAAATTAATTCCAACAAAGTATTTTTTTTTAATCTGTGTGTTTCTTTTCTTTTGTTTCTTATCTTTATTTTTTTCCTTTTTTTCTTCTGTATTCTTTTTTTTTTTTTTCTGGCATTTTTATCTGTAAACTTTATTTACTTTATTCATCCTGATTCTTGCTTGGAGATCAATGGGCTCTACATGTGCCAGCTACTTTAGGTTATCTCGTCGCCCCTTCAGTGACTGCGCTCTGCCAGATTTGGGCGCCCCATAGACTGTAATGCTCACCTTGTAATTTGGGCACCGGCAATAGCTGTACTCTGAATTACACAGCCAAAAGGAAAATTGGGTAATCGGTAGGGGAATATATTTATTATATTTCCAGAGATTACTTGGTGCTGGGAGAGACATCTTTTGGCTTCTCCCTGTGCCCAAATGAGCATGTGCCATTTCCATATGTATGCCCAGCTACTCCTTGCCCCAATATTATTCAGGAGCCGGTTGGTGGGTATTCCCATGGGATGGCATGTTGGATAGCACTCATCTTGCAGCACTAGAGAACTGGGTTCCATTTACAAAGTGTACACTATCTGTGTAGAGTTGTTATGCTCATCCTATTCTCTGGGCATTCTTATTTCCTCCCACATTTCAAAAACAGAAGGATAAATTAATTTGCCGCCAAATTGACCTTAGGTTATTACAGGGCGTAAGACCATTACAGAGGGCTGGTGCACACCGAGCGGCTTTTTGGGCGTTTTCAGATCCGCTTGCGGCTGCGGATCTGCTTGGTCAATGTATCTCAATGGGGTGGTGCACACCAGAGCGGCAGGCGTTTTGCAGAAACGAAAAATGCCTGGGTGAGGCATTTTTTGGATTGCGGATGCGTTTCTGCCTCAATGTTAAGTATAGGAAAAACGCAAACCGCTCTGAAAAACGGCACTTCAGAGCGGTTTTGCAGGCGTTTTTGTTACAGAAGCTGTTCAGTAACAGCTTTACTGTAACAATATATGAAATCTACTATACTGAAAACCGCAGCAGCAATCCGCAAAACGCTAGCAAAACGCCTCATAAAAATAAAAAAAAGCGTTTAAAAATCTGCTAGCATTTTGCGGATCTGCTAGCGGGTTTTGGTGTGCACCAGCCCTAAGTAGGGATTTGATTGAGACCATCAAAAGGAGGGATCCACACTCAGACTTGAGCAAGGAACAGGTTCAGTTGATTGTCCCATCACCCATATACAGACATTTTCCCGTACACAGACAATCGTTTTGGGACCTATCCGTCTTGACATAGGGGACCGGATAGGCCATGAAATGGTCATCATTGTACGGTCAAATGTCTGTATGTGAATTATGGGACAATAAACGGCAACTGCTTCATACAGGTGTCCAATTATTTTTGCAGGGATTAGATCGAGAACTCCTCAGTGGAAAAAGAAGTGACAGTGGGCTGTGTAAAATATTAATTTATTTATAGAGTGCCAACTCTATAAAAAAATATTTATTATAAAATAAATTAATTTACTTTTGAAAAATGTTAAGAGCTAAGTGTTAAAAGAGAGTCAAGAGAAACTGGTTCCACAACAGTTTCTTAAAAGTGGGTGCAGTTTTTTCTTACATATTGGTTAATTGACTCCCACCAAAAAAAGGTTCAAAAGCTGCAGTAGGAACATAAGACAGTGGTTACTATGGTAGGGAGTAGATATCATGGCAGAGGGGGGGTTTGGTGGAAATCTCAATGACAGTCTTCCTGAATGATAGTGCAGCTTTGGGGAGCTCTGCACCCTTCCCCCCCCCCCCCTAGAGTTTTGTTTTTTTTACATAGTAAATACTTCTCTTTATTTCAGCATACTCTTATAAATCTGTTCTCTGATAAATGACTGTATTATTCAATGCTTTCCTTAAACACTGTGTAGCACGTGATTTATTCTGGTGCTCTTTTGCCTTATGTGGACCTCCTTTGACACCCCCTCTCCTACAGACCCGTCCCTCACTCTTCCTCCTATCTCCTTCAACAAACTTACACAGGCACAAAATGTGGACAGATATAACATGGACATGGCACCCGAAAGAGACATTGACAATGGTAGGTCTGTGTGGAATGTTATTGTGGACCATCAGCTGCATGTTACAAGAAAGAATAGTTTCTGTTCACTGTGTCCATAGAGCACACCATCTCACTCTCACATCACAGTTTTGTAGCTCATGCCACCTGCATTGTTTTTACTGTACAAGAGGTCCAACATGTTTCATATATTGTAGAGCAGATGCCTTGTTTCAGCTCAGCTGTGCTACAACAGATGGCATGTACTAGAAACCTGCTGTGCAGCTGCCACTGTAGCTTATATAATAATAACCACAGGGGAAATAAAACACAAGGTAAAAGATGTTCATCTAATTCATGTTATTGGGTACTTTGGTTTGTGTTACAATCTTATTTACTCCTCAGAACCTTTGCACATCTTCCATTTCTAGCAGATTCAATTAAAATTAGGTCTGATTTCATTTGTTAAAAATACAATTTGGTTCAATAGAAGTTGCTGAATACGTAACCTCATACTTTCTGAGTCTTAATGCTGTTTGAAAATGTATAGCTACTTTCTGAGCACGCAAATCTGTCCTGTCGTGTTATGTTCATATAAAATAAGTGGTTAAAGATGGTTTCTGTCATTTGGAGAGTCTAAAAAAAGGATTACATGACTACACATTTTTTTTAAATAACCCTGGCATAAATGGAGATGTAATAAGTGTGTAGTAATTATAAAAGTTTCTTTAAATGATCAACAAACTCCAAACTGAGCAAAAGACAACACATAAGAAGACAAGACACCAGAACATTTTATATTGCAGTTTTTAGCTGGCGGACTCAAAGTACTTCAGGGCTGTAGCCACTTAGGATGTCCTCCACAGGTGACCAGGATCATTAGGGGGCCTGGGGGCCTTGCTTAAAGACTGTTTGCTGTTTAACATACTGGCTTTAGCCAGGATTCAACCCTGGTAAAAGTCTCAAATCCTACATCAATGGCAACAGCCTTACCAGTACGCCAGTACCAGTATGCTATCTCACGGCAAATGCAAACAAAACCAAGCAACGGAATGCAGGCAGACATGTCAAAACTGCTCGGCTGCAGCTCCGCTGCAACCAGCAGAAGGGATCCTTACAAGAACGGTCCGTTTCTTCACTAGAGTGAAGAAGCGTTCCGTTTTCTCTTTGGCGCCTGAATCAGGGCTTAAGCTTCCATTTCCTTTCCGCTGGGCTCAGCGGTCCGGTAAAATTGCTGCAGAATCAAAGCTCTGGTCCATTCAGTGGATCGTGCAAAACGGATTCGTTTGAACAGACAGATGTGAATGGATCCATTCGCCTCCATTCCCTTTCCATCTGGGAATGGACCGTTTTTTACCGCTAATGTGAACCGGGCCTATTAAGTTTTCATCTAGTGTCCTATGGGAGAAAAGCGCTATAGAAATGTTATTGTATTGTATTATTGTAGAGCTAAAACATCTTATAATGCCATGAGTGTGGTTTAAAATACAAAGTTACGTTTTGCCAGCTATCTCTAACTTGTTTCTGTACCTCCATTTTCTCCCTAATGTACACGTCAGGTGTTATCTTTTAGACACACATTATTGTACAGACATATGATATCCTATGCTTTACAGTATTTGTCTCATTACTGCATTTAACCCAAAGAAAAATGTGTGCTCCCCACTGAATGCCATTCAAAGCTAATACCATTAATATCACAAGTTACTTGGGCCTTACTACTTATTATTTCTTGTATTATTGCAATGCCAAGGTATGTTCAGCAACATAAGAGCAGACTGTAAACATATTCTTTTACACATACACCTATGAAAGTTCTACAAAGCTGAAAGTCTATGACTGTAATAAAATACCTGGAGGGAGAAGTGAATGTGTAGCTACAAGTAGAATGTGTGATGGTTATAAGTGAATGTACATTTACCCAGTGGCAGGATGAGGTCATGGTATAGGCGCAGGGTTTCTGTGATGCGGCATATCCTATACAGGTGGGAAAGCTCATGGAAGAACTGGCTGGACCAGATTATAGTTCAAATAAAGCAGAGTATGTTGTAATTTTCACAGTGTAAAACCAGTCATTCTGTCTAATAGGAATATAAAGAACAACATTATTATGATAACCAGATGACTGGTAATTAAGGAGTAATTGATGTGTTGGTCTATATTCATAGTACATTTTAACTTTACTTTAAAAAACCACCATCGTGAAAATCGCTAAATTTTAAATACATATAAAAAATACAAATAAGGAGTACTTTTCTTCCAGAGTAAAATGAGCAATAAATTACTTTTCTCCTATGTTGCTGTCACTTACAGTAAGAAGTAAGAATTTGACAGAACCGACAGGTTTTGGACTAGCCCATCTCCTCATGGGGGGTTCACAGGGTTTTATTTATTTTCAAAGCACTTGGTGAATGGCAGTTGCCCCATCCAACTGCCAAAAAAGTGTGCAGCAGGCAGGGAGGCTGGCCAGCATCTCTGTATAAATCCTTTTCTGAAACAGCCTTTATAAAGAATACAGGCCATGCTGAGGATCCCTGTGAAGAGATAAACTAGACAAAACCTGTCGGTTCTGTCAGATCTCTACTACCCACAGTAAGTAACATGAATATAGGAGAAACATAATTTATGCCTCATTTTACTCTGGAAGAAACCTACTTCTTATTTGTATGTGTTTACATGTTTCTTAAATTTTACAATTTCTGCGATAGTGGTCCTTTAACCACTTTTTCCCCTGCCACAGTTTATCTACGTCATCTGTGGGGTCCAGTCAAAAATGGCGTGGGATAAAAAACGGCGCACGGAGACGCCGATAAAATTATTTAAGCCGCTATTTATCTTTGTAATGAAAGTGCACTGCAGCTTACCCCTCCTGCTTGTAGTATAGCACCGGCAGACTTTGCAGGATGATCGGCTCAGCAAGTGCCTGCAGACGCGATGCTTGCAGAGGCTGGGCTGTGCGCTGATAGCCCCATAGTTCCGGTGCTGTTACCGCTCCTCTGCCTGACCAAAAATCATGGTGCACAGTGCAAGCTGGTCAGGCAGAGGAGCGGTAACAGCTCCGGAACTATGGGGCTTTCAGCGCACAGCCCAGCCTCACCAATCATCGTCGCTGCAGGCACTCGTTAAGCCGTTCATCCTGCAAAGTCTGCCGGTGCTATACTAAAAGCAGGAGGGGTAAGCTGCAGCACACTTTTATTACAACGATAAATAGCGTTGTAAATAACCTGCGCCATTTTGTAACAGTGAAAACGCTAAAGAGCGTTTAATAAGGTAATTGAATGGGCGCCATTATTTTACCTGCGGTGCTGTGCGCCATTATTATCTGCTCCCCATCTGTGTCAACCTCCAAGCCACCATGACGTAGATATACTGACTTGCTTGCAGTCCTGCTGTGCACGATCGGGTGCGCTTCAGAGCGCACCCCCCGGCACTGTCAGCTGCATTACTAATTGGTGAAAGGGAACATGTTCCCTTGTAGGCAATTAGTGAACCCCCCGCAGATGAAGGATCACTGCTGTAGCCAACAGCAGTGATCGTTCATCTCTCCCCCTCCGTGGTCGGATCGTTAAAAAAAATGCCCCTGCAAGTTGACTATCTCACCTGAACTGGTTCCTGCGATCATGCTGCAGCTCCAGCCTCCATTCACCGCTCTTCACTCAGCCCTGTGACACTGAATATCCGGGTCCCGGCTTGATGACTTCATCAAGCCAGGACCAGGGTGTTCGGTATCACAGGGCTGCATGCACCGCGGTAAATGGAGGCTGGAGCTGCATTATGATCGCAGGAACAAGGTAAGGTGAGATATTCTCCTTGCAGGGGCAATTTTTTTTAACGATCTGGTCACGGAGGGGGCTAAGTGTCAAGGGGGGGGGGGGCACATCTGGCTATCCATAACAGAGGGTGGGGGTTCTAAATCTGAAGGGGGGGGGAGTTAAAATGATTATTGGGGCCCATGAGGGTAATGAGGTGGGGGATTTCATAATGGAGGGAACATCTGATGGTCCTGAGGTACATAATTTAATACTGGGGGCACATATGGCTATAATGGGGCAGGGGCGCTAATCCTGGGGGCACATCTGGCTATAATCGGGAACACTGATCCTGGGGACACATCTGGCTATAATGGAGGCTGATATTGGGGGGCACATCTGGCGATACTGGGGGGTGGTCTAATACTGGGCACACATCTGGCTATCTATCCTTGGGGGACATAATACTGATGGCATGTCTTTTACCTACTGTAGCACTTTATTTTTTACTAGAATTGAATAAAACCTGAGACATAATGCAATTTTAATGGTTTTCCCTCTTTTTTTCCCACTATAAATGTGCAGAAAAAAAAAGATTTTCGGGATAAAATATCCCCCAATGAAAGTTTACTTAATCCTGGAAAAAAACGATATCCAGATCATTTAGGTGTTGTGAGTAGGGATAAAGTTATGGCTGTTTAAAAAGGGACATAGCTACAATGTCAAAACTGCTCTGGTCTAGAAGGGGAAAACGAGGTCTGGATGCGAAGTGGTTAATAAAGAAATAGAAGAACTTTGACAATCCTCATATACAGCCAATTTTTTTAGCAGATTGATAGATCTAGTCGTTATAAGTGAACTACATTTGTTTAATGTCTGTAAAGGTGCGGCACTACCGTCGGCAACGACTGGTCCGCTAGGCGGACGTTCAGCCGACAGTAGTGCGTGTGTACGCGCTGTCAACAAACTGATAAGGCTGTTTCTGATCGATCCCCTCCGCCGACAGAGCGTACACACGCACTACTGTCAGCTGAACGTCCGCCCAGCGGGAGGGTCTGAAAGACCCGTCGTTGCCGGATGTAGTGCGTGTGTACCTTTTCATTCTGTAACACATAATTGGATGAGTTTATAGCCAGAAATAGGATATACTTAAAGGACAACCATCAATAAACATGTCTTTTTTTATACTGGGATGGGAATAAAGTGTCACTAAGTACCCCTGTAAAACTTTTCCTGCTCATCTCTTCCTTTCTTTTATAAAAGTATCATCAAAAAACGCCTGTTCATTCACTGAGGACATCAGGGGCGGATCAGGCCATTTGCATAGGTGTTTGTAATGTATCCCTCCATGCAACTACTATACCTGTGTGTTTACTTTAGCCAGCAGACCAAAAGGTATAAACTTCTCTCTGACTGAGCTGTCCAGATAAGATGCCGGGCTACTAGAGTTGGCTGAAGTGTCTGAGGAGAATGCATTGTGGTCCTTGTGCTGCACTTATCAGAAGGAAAGTTATGTCCATCTTATCTGCTAAATGACTAAATATTTTCTGTATGTGAAACCTGACACCAAGGCAGGTTAAACATCTTTCATTGTACTGTACCTTTCTAAGAAGTGCAGAGACCAGCACTGGCTGATGTCACATAAAGCAAAGGCTCACCTCTAACTAAAACTTACAGAAAGTAAGCAGCTAAAACTTGCATAAAGTAAGGCAAACTTTTAGGTCTGTTTTTTGTTTTTTTTTAAACATAAATGGGGAAATGCTTACACAGCTATTAAATAATACTTAGACATTATTTGTGTATTGTAGTTTTATAACACTTTCTTATTGATAGTTGTCCTTTATTTCCAATCCACTGCCAGTTTTGGTCCGGCAGTAGACCGTCCTCCCCAGCTCCGGTTTTTGGACTGCCCGATAGGGAGCAATATGGCTGCCGCCACCTGTGCCACTTTTGTATCCATGTAATAGAATTATATTTGGGGCTGGCCCAGCATGTTTGGGCTGGCCCACCTGCTATCGGAAAAAGTCTGACATGATGTTGAGCCCCTGTGATCAAAGTATCAGTTTAAGTCTGACACCTTCATCATCGCTGGCAACCCTCTGCAACATGTAATGACTATGCTGCTGCGTGTGCATTGTGGGATGGAGGCAGAGCCCTCATACCAGTGCTGTCCTTGTCCCCCTCTAAGTGATGGGTCACCTTCTCGTGCTAGTGCTCCCCTCGGCACAGCAGAAGGACCCCTCACACCCCCTCACAGCGCATGAAAAAGGTAAAACTTGGGGGGGAACAGTACACAGTATGTTTAATTGATCCGGTAAATAATTGATTTTACTATAATGTTGATGTTATACCTGGATTACTGCCATGGATAGTTGATCAGATATCTGAGCTATTTGGCCTCAATTGTGTGCTTCTGAAAACCTCTCCTCGGGCTTTCAATCAATATCCATATATTAAATGAAAATTAAAGTAACCCTAAACTGATCCCCCAAAGAAAGGGTTTCACTTACCTGGGGCTTTTACCAGGCCCCTGCAACCGCCCAGTGCCCGCAATGGCACCATGTGACCCTCCAGTCCCCGCAGCCTCCTTCTGCCAGCCGACTGGAGAGTCAACGTGGCACTTCCCATGCTCGTCCGCATGCGTCCTTGAGCATGCTCCCATTGCCGGGAGCATTCTACGCAGTAGAAATGTTTCCATACTGCACATGCGCAAAACGCTCAGGAGTGGGATCAGGAGTCGTGTGGACTGGGGCTGCGCATCAAAACTAAATTAGGGAGCTGTGGGGAACTGGAGGATTATTCAGTGACGGTGCGGGCACAGGGCAGCTGCAGGGGGCTAGTAGAAGCCCCAGGTAAGGTCCAGTTTAAAATACTGCATAAATATCTGTAGGTTTGTGACTAGTATAAATGTTACATTTAGGGCCTGATTCACAAAGCGGTGATTACTTAGTTATCACGCCTAAAAGACTTTAGGCGTGATAACCTTTGCACTGCTGAGTTAGCACCGCTTTGTGCTCTTTATCGCGCGTAAAGTCCCGCGCGCAATCGTGCAATTCTGCGCGCAGCGCCCATAGGGTTTAATGTATTAAGATTCTTTGTTTCTATGCGTTGTGATATAATGCATGGATTTACGCACATTATTTTATGTGTGTAACAGTTTACAGGCATAAAGGCTTAAACTTAATGATCTCTACCTATGGTACACATAGAATAACCGGCAAGCAGTCTGATGACGGATGCAGCATTTGTACATGCTAATGCTTTTCCTGCTTGTCCACATCTTTATGTATTATGTAGTTATGTGTAAAACAAAAGTACTTTACAATACACTGCTACTTCGCGAATCAACCCCACAGAGTTTACTTATTCTGTTATGTATTATTTTATGATCTCTCCTGTATTTTTAATCTATCCATATTATGTACCGTATATTGCAATACAATACACATATCACGCTGCCCTGTTAAAAGGATTACATTCATGGATTTTTTTTCTGAATTGTTTTCCTTTTCCTATATGTGGTCTCCCTCTAGTGGCTGATAATTATATTGTCATTTATATAAAAAAAAATACTGCAGAAATGCACTTTCAAAATTGCAAACGCTTACTCCTAACTTTAAAGAACGAAATGGCCTACACAAATTTTGTTCTGCCTTTAAGTTTTAATTTGTCTTGTATGTGCAAATACAGTGGGCCTGATTCAATAAACTGAAGGGTTGCAAACTGTGATCTTTTGGCTTATTATTGTCTCAAGCAGGGGTGCTGCTAAGGTGTCTGTGGCTTCAAGCATCATATAATTTGTGGCCTTCCCAGTCAGAGGCCCCTTCTCCCACCCCTTCCCTTTAAACATGCAGTGCTTTAGTATAGGTTGGTGGCCAAGGAGTCCCCCCAGTATAGGTAGCCACCCTCAGTATATTGTAGTCAAGGCCCCCCTCAGTATAGGTTGCTACCCCCAGTTTAGGTAGTCAGTGGTCTACCATCCTCCCCAGTATAGGTAAACCGCCGATGTCAGTGGAGGATGTAGATTCCTGCTGCCTCCCCATCCTCAACACTCAGACTAGCAGATCAGCACCTGTTGAGAGCATAAGGGCCTGTTTCCACTACATGCAGATTGGATGCAGAATGGATGCAGAAAAACTGACTCCAATGACTCCCTATTGGCCTGTTTCTACTAAACGCAATTTTGCTGATGCAGATTTTCCCATAGGCATTCATTGGAGTCAGTTTTTCTGCATCAATTGTGCATCCAATCTGCGTGTAGTGGAAACAGGCCCTAACAGCACACAGTAACCATGCGGCACACTTCAAATGCAGAAAATGAGCAGTGTTTTCACTTCTGCATCTGGACTGTGCTCTGTGGCTACTGCACCGCTCTCCACTCTTAATGTTGCCGCTGGTCTCTGGTCTGTGTGTGCATGATGGGGAGGCAGTGGCGGCCATACAAGTCGCAGACAGGGCAGCTCTGGCAGAATGGCACCATCTGTGGATGAGGCTCAGAACAGCCACTTGGTTTGCCTGGGCCAAGCTGCACCCCTGGTCTGGCAGACAGCTGTGTGACCGTGATGTGTAGAAAACTGCAAACTACTGTGGTTTTCTGCAAAGCCACAAATGGCTTCTTTAAAGTGAATCAGGAATACTTCTATTCGGAGTCAGCCATCACACTGCCTTGGCTGAAGGCTATCCACATACTTCATGGAGAAACTGACCTATGGCCATGTAGTATGGAGCTTTGTGAACTCTTCTTCTTTTACCTAGATGTGTACAAATGCACTAAGAGTTGGGGAAAATGGTCAAGTTAAACATAAAAAAATCAGTGTTGATTCCCCCAAAACTTTTTAAAAGCTGTAAATTGGCCAGTCGCTGTCAGTTGCACTCCGCTGCGCAAAGCCCTTTACCACCTCTGGTGCCCAGAAGAATATGAAGGCAATACAGTGAGTAAGCCCATGATGCTGACGGCTCACACTACCACCCACGTATATAGATTAGGGCCTGTGTCTATAGGTTGAATTCTGAAATAATCCTTTCAACCAGCTGCACGCCTCTTGCATACTACATGCGATCCCGATTTTCGATACGTCCGATTTTGGATTCAGATTAAAAATATTAGCGGCATGCAGTACGTTTTTAATCGGAATCCAAAACTGGATCAGATAAAAAATCTGAATCTTATATAGTGTGCAAGAGGCCTTATAGACATTTGTTATAGTATAATTGACCACGCTGAAACGGCTAATGGGTTATTTTACTCACACAGAATAGTGATTTCTTTTTTTAAACAATACTTCTGATCTTTGTGGAATCAGTAGTGTCTGAATCACATGCCTGTAACAAGCATGTGGGTAATCCAGTCAGACTTGAGTCAGAGCACCTGATTTTCATGCTTTTTTAAGGTCTGTGGCTAAAACTACCGGTATTTTAGAGATAAAAAATCAGCAGGGCAGCCAAGCAACTTGTTTTAAAGGAAAATAAATATATCCGCCTCCATATCCCTTGCATTTGAGGTTCCCTTTAACCAAAGGGAACACATGCATGCTCGCTCATAATTCAGTCTCATTTCTCCAGGGAGCAACAAACTGCACCACTCACACCACTACTCCGTTCTTGATGACGAGGTTGTATATCTATGACCTGCAGGACTTCATCTAAAGTGCCATGGGCTTCAATGCTTCTCTTCTGCCTTCTATGGGCAGCACATGTGCGCTCACCCTCATCTCCGACAGTTAGATCAAACACCAATAGTTAACAAAATAAAAAAGACTTGTGAAAAAAAAGCTAAAGTGACGGAATTTAAGAGAATATATAAATTGTTGCGTGAGGGACTTAGCTTTTTATATATGTATACTGTGAGGGTATATAATTGTTGTTTTTGCAAATTGGGGCTTGTCATTACTTATAGAGTACAATGAGAAGAACTCTTTGTAATAACTGGGACAAATGGGCAGATAAAATGTGTGTGTTTTAATTACAGTAGCACATATTTTAAAACCATAACGGCTGAAAACTGAGAAATAATGATTTATATATATTTTTTTCTTATTCTCTTTAAAATGTATTTAAAATAAAAGCATTCTTAGTAAAAAGTACCATCCAAAAGAGTCTAATTGGTGGTGGTATAAAATAAAAAACAATTTATTTATTGTATTTATAAAGCGCCAATTATAGATCATTCTGGTTTGATATGTTTTATTAACGTTTTTGTGAATGAATGGGAGGAGTGCTGAAATGTGAAAATTGCTTTAGTCCATAAGGAGGGGGGGGGACCTTAGTGGTGAAGTGGTTAAATAAGTGGGCTGCATAGCGGTAAGAGAATGAAAACCTGCAGCCACACCACCAGGGGCTCGATTCACAAAAGGGTGCTAACTCAGTTAGCAGGCCCAAAGCTTTTATTGATCGCGCGCAAAGTTTAGCGGTGCACCTAAAACTTTGCGACTTTGCGCGCGATAACACACAAAACTTTGCGCGTTCTAAAGGGCTTTAGGCGTGCTAAATAAGTTAGCACCCTTTTGTGAATCAAGCCCCATGGCTGCTAAGACACATACACAAGCAAGGGTAGCAATTCTCATCATGCTAAAGTGGTCAATTTGCATACAAACTGTCATTAACCCTCTGCAAAAAAAAAAAAAAAACTTAAAGGAATTAGGCTGGAAACTTAGCTGTATAAGATAGGTCACGGATCAGGAACCCAGCAGGGAATATGTTCCCTGCGTTGCCGGTGCTACACCTCGCTCAAGTCACCCTCCTGGGCATGTAAGTGCAAAAATAGTGAAGAGGCGGCACACAAAAGGCTTGCTATTTAAAGCATGTATTGATAGTGGAGCAACACTACATGTTACGAACCATCACGGTTCTTCATCAGGTGTATAATGAGACCAACCCCAACTCATACATTTATACTAGCATGACGACCACACCCCTTAATTAGGGGGCGTGGGAATCACTAACTAGACATAAGCCATTCCTTACTACCAACCAGCAAGCAGTTAAGATATTTTAATATATAATTAATTATCAAATGTAAAACCTCATAAAGACAATACAAAAATCTGTATTAAAATGTTTTTAAGAGAAATTCCCATATGGGCTATCTTCCACAGATGCATATACCCACTAACCGTACTCCTAGGGCACTCCACTGGGGCTACCCGTAAACACCGACCTAAAAAAAGAAAAGTGAATTCTGTAACAATAATCACTTACCACTGGAAGATCTACTCATTTCAACTATACAGCATTAAAACTGGTATATTTATAAAAAACATTTCCATTGCACTTGTTCATTCATCCCTCTTGGATAAACCACATCTAAATAACTGATCCAACGTGCCTCTTTCTGAAGCAGCAATTTTTCTTTATCACCTACACATAGTTGCAAATTCAAAGCATCGAGTACCAACCATCTAAGTTGAGATGGTCTGTGTCTAGCATCACGAAAATGCCTAGACACTGATGTCTCATAAGTATAATTTCCATCTAGAAATCTACTTATTGAACGTTTGTGTTCCTGTATGCGGACACGTACTGCACGTGTGGTCATGCCCACATACATCATGCCACACGGGCATTTTAGGCCATATACGACATACGGGCTCGCACATGAAAACCTCCCTTTAATTGGCACTCTTTCCAGTGTGGGGATGAGAAATAGAATTGCCCCTCACAATTGCTGAGCATACATTACAGCTGCAACAAGCAACCATACCATTCCTCTGTACATTAACATTAGTGGAACTGATAGCCGTATCAACTTTCCTGACCGTATTCAGGATGGTTTTACCCCTTTTAAGAGCAAACACAGGCTGCTCCTGAAAAAGACTACCCACCCCCTGATCGGTACTAAGTACAGGCCAAAACTTCCTAACCGTTTTCTTAACCAGGGAGGTGTTCCTCCCAAATTGCATTACAAACGGTATTCTCTTATTGCTAGCCGTTGTTTTTCTGCTACCTCTTAATAAATCTGCTCTCTCTATTGAATTGACCTCCTCTTGAATTCTAACTGCTCTCGCGGGTACCCCTTGGCGACAAATTTGTCCACCAATTCTCGTCCCACATGGGTATAGTCATCAGGCAGAGAACAAGATCCTCTTTGCTCTTATAAATTGGCCCTTAGGGATAGCTCGAGTAGTGTGGGGATGATGGTAACTGTCTTTCCTCAGTAAATTATTCCTATCAGTGGGCTTCTTAAAAAGTTTAGTGCATAGTCCCTTACCCTGTTTGGAAATGGTAACGTCCAGGAAATTAGCAAACTCACTGGACATTTCCATGGTAAACTTGATGGTACTGTGGCCATTATTCGCCTCAGCCACCATCTCCTCAAGGCTTTCAATGGAACCCTGCCACAAAATTAACACATCATCCACAAATCTGTAATATTGTAAAATGTGCTCACTGTATTTGGGATTGTCAAGAAAGAATACCTTCTCAAGAGATTCCACAAATATATTTGCAACAGATGGTGCAGCCGGTGAGCCCATGCTAGCCCCCTGTCGTTGAAAATAAAATTGGCCATGGAACTTAAAGTAATTACACCTCAAGATTAATTCCAAAACATCAAGAAGAAAGTACACCATTGTATTAGAAAGGTTAGTATCCAACAATTTGCCCTCAATACACTCGATAGCCTCACTTTGCGGAATTGCCGTAAAAAGGCTTTGTATGTCCAAGCTGCAAAAGATCAATTGCTCAGGTATATCATTCAATGACTCTGTCCTGCGCAACAAATCTGTAGTGTCCTTAAGACAATGTGTGAAGGTCTTCACTATCTCCTGTAGGTGGCTATCTAAATAACCTGCTAATGGATACAACACGCTCCCACTGCTAGAAACAATGGGGCGTCCTGGGGGGTCCTGTAATCCCTTATGGATTTTTGGAAGGAGATATAGCAATGGGACACGTGGATAATCAGTAGTCAGTCCCCTTGCCAGTTGTTGCGAAATTGTCCCATCTTCTACTGCACAGGTAAGCAAAAAGTCAACCTTTGCCTTTACTTCCATTGTGGGATCCAGTTCACTCAATTTATAGTGATCAACATTCCCAACTTGTCTCAGTCCCTCCTGTAGGTAACTCTCTTTATCCTGCACAACAGTTGCACCTCCCTTATCGGCCTTCAGAATGATGATACTATCATTGTCACGGAGAGCTTGAAGTGCCTGTCTCTCATTTACTGTAAGATTACTGTTCACTCTCCTGTTATCCCACTTAGATTTAACCTCCTTCTTTGCAGCTTCCTCGAAAGCATCAACCGCCGGGCAACAGATATCAGGAGTCCAATCCGATTTATTTAGGTATCTAGTGATATTAGTATTGTCATCATTCAACTGCCGAACATGATCTTTAAAATGTATTTTTAACTTCAATGTACGGATGAATTTATAAAAAGCCACCTCCCAATCAAATAATTGATCACTGTACACAGGAATAAAGCCTAACCCTTTCTCAAGGACTGATATTTCAGCTGCAGAAAGCATATAGTTCGATATATTTATCACATTGCTCACCTTAGGCCGATTTCTCGTATTGTAGCCCTCTCGTGGTGGCAATGCAACGGTACGGTCAGTGCTGCTGCTGTCCCGGTTTGCTTGACCCATTTGGGATGATCTCTCATATTCGTTCCCTGAGTCCTCCATCATAGAATCGGATGATGCCATATGATTTGCACTTCCACCGCCCCTATGCCCGCGGCGTCCACGGCCTCCTCTGCGTCCTCTGCCGGGCGCTTCTCCTCTACCACGCCGCTGTGAGAAGCGGCGCCTGCGTGAATTAGGCTGGAAACTTAGCCCTGTGCCAGTAATATCCATTTATTTAACGGTGCGAGTGGTACAATGTGTCTCTCCCTGGAGAAATTAGACTGATTTATGTCAATGCATGTGTTCCCTTTGTTTAACAGTAAAACCAGAAATTGCCTTAGTTCAAACTCAAGAGCATGAAGTTTTCACCTACTTGCTGACTTGCATAAGTAGAGTAGGGACCAATTATTTGGAGGGACCTTCAACCCTGGGGAATTGGGTTGAAGTCCATTTTGTAAACAAAGACTCTCCATTTTTACAGCCTATATATTTTTATTACTACTAGAGTTCCAGGTTGTTATCCTACCTAATAATAAAATCCCTGTGTCGCTGCATCCTCCTCCTGATGTCCCTGTGTCCATGCTTTTGCATACTGCGCATGAGCGGCAAGCAGGTAGACTTTACAGCAGGAGGAGGACTGGGCCAGGGGGGGTGGGGGTATGCGGGTGCAGGCATGGGGGTGTACGGGCGTGTGGGTGGTGCGCTTGCATGCACGGTAACGTGGCCGGTGACGGGCGGGAGGGGGGTTGTGAAGGTGGTCTACAGCCCGTTATTGTAACAGGCTTAGGTCCACTAGTAATTAAATAACTAAATTGCTTCCATTTGTAACTTTTTTTTTTTTTTCTAGCTCACTGAGTGTTCTTGCAGACCTTTTTTTTCGGTAAACCTCCTCTGGGGTCTACTATAGCCATAGGCATCCCTGGTTGCAGAAAGTGAGTCCATATCTGCGTCCATTAGGCATCACCTTGCATTGCTAAGGAGACCTTTTCAACTGCTTTTAGTGCTGTGCTTCTAGGATAACAATGTTCTTTGGCACGATAAAAAGACACCCACTAATTTTCATATGTTCTCAAGTCTCCTTACAGTCTAAGAACAGATATTTTACAGTGTCTGAGCAGACATTGACCTCCAGTGACTGACTTGAAAACATTCAATGCTTTAACTACTCTCTTCTGCATTCATACAGAACTGACCGCTCAAGTGTAGCTTAAAAAAAAAACACATTCTGCAGAGCCAGTTTCTGGGAAATTCATGGGAAGTTTAGGACAGACACATGTAAACACTTTTAAGGAGGAACTGCAGTGAAAGTAATGTACTGTAATGAAAAAAGTGCTCAATTTTTACAATAATTTATAAATGATTTAGGCAGTGTTTCCCCATTGTAAAATCTTTCTTCTGCCTGATTTACATTCTGATATGTATCGCATGGCGACATCTTTACTGCTGGCAGGTGATGTCTGTGAAAGGAGATGCTGCTTTTTTGGCAGTTGGAAACTATTTCCCACTATGCAACAAGGCTTCCACAGTGTGATGTTAAAAAGATACTATTGGGTAAGGTCCTTTATATTGTGAAGGATCAAAACACAGTCCTTTTTAAGGGCAGTCCACCCTGCCCACCATAACTAGTATATTGCTTTAGAGAAGGACTCATATAGTTGATGCAATCTCAGGATCACCAAAAAGTTCCTTATGAAAAAGCTTTATTGACACATATACAAAACAGGTATATCAAAAAGTAGAAAATGTATAAAAACACGATTCTTGAATATCAAACAGTGGGTCCTCATAGAGCCAAAAATATGAACAAAATCTTAATTTGACTTAGAGAGTAATTGTAGCTTTATGGGTATTTTATCTTTTCAAGTAAACGACACACGTTCGTTTCGGGCTTTTATGACAATGAATCTGCCCTTCATCAGGCCAAGATACCCAATTCTATAAAAAAAAGCAAACAACAACACATTAAAAGTCACACAATACACTTCCTCAGAAGACCATTGAAAATGGTCGCGAGGAATTACAAAGGACCCACCACCAGACAAAGTTTGTAACATACACCAGCATCAATCCAAGAGCTTTATACACCTAAAAGATTAACAATAGAATGTGTACCCAGAGTCTTTTCAAGAGTTATAGTACCCAGATAGTATACCAAGATGAAAGAAAATGATTCAGAGAGAGAAAGAATGATGCAGAACATTCTCCCAACAGACCCAATGGGATGCAAGCCATGAGGACTAGTAAATATCAGTCCCCCTATTAACCCATTGGTCCCAGACGAAAAGTTATACCACATTGTGCACAAAGTATTAAGTAGTGCAGAAGATAAGTAGCAAATAGATCTTAGAAAGATGGCATAGAAGATCAATGCAAACCTGTATGGCTCAATAGGAGAAAACCAAAAAAGAATTCAATAATAACGTCCTGGGGGCGCCTGAACATACCAGGAATCGTGTTTTTATACATTTTCTACTTTTTGATATACCTGTTTTGTATATGTGTCAATAAAGCTTTTTCATAAGGAACTTTTTGGTGATCCTGAGATTGCGTCAACTATATGAGTCCTTCTCTAAAGCTTTCCACAGTGTGATGCCAGTACCTAGGTGCTAACATCACACTTTGGGAAATGTTTCACCACAATATCAGCCATACAGAGCCCCATGATGATCTGTTTGAGAAAAGGTAAAGATTTCTCATGGGAAAGGGTGGGTATTGAGATGAAGTTCAATCCTTGGTTACAGTTTCTCTTTAAAGGACACATCCGAGCTATTAAAAAAATGAAATCTACTTACCCGAGGCTTCCTCCAACCCCTAACAGCTGATCTGTTCCACACCGCAGCTTCATTCTCTGCCGCTGGATCTCTGACCCGATGGCGCCTCGCCAGGCCGTCCTCTACTGCGCCTGACAGTACACTCCGACCACGTAGATTTGATTGACAGAAGTCCCCGCAGAGGCGCAGTAGAGTGCGACCTCGCGAGGTTGTCCTTAACACCGGGAGACAACGGCTAAGAGTGGAGCTGCGGCGTGGGACAGATCAGCTGCTAGGGGCTGGAGGAAGCCCTGGGTAAGTAGATTTCATTTTTTTGCCAGCTCGGACCTTCCCTTTAAAGACTAATGCCATAAGTGTAGATGGCTTCCTCATCATTTTTTTTGTTCGTGTATATCTGAACAGTTCAATGCTGCTGGTTAGGTCACATGTAACAGAACTCTTGGAGAAGCATGTGATCAGTTTGATCAGGTGATAGATTTGTAAGTCTCTGATTTGATGGTCATGATCATGTGTCATTCCTGGTTCCTGTGTAGGCCAAAGCAGGGTGTGGTCACAGCAAATGGGAGCATTGGAAATCTATCAACTTATCAAACTTGTTACATACTCCTCCATGCATTCTACTCAGTGCAAACAATATTACTGCTGTCTCATTATAACATCCACCATTGCTACCAGGCCAGCTGTATAAATATGGCTATGATTTACCGGTGTGATGATCCGCTCAGCTGGCTGCACAGGCAGACAGCTGTTTGTCCATTCCTCTAGTCTGTGGGCTGCAGGTCTCTGGAACAGAGACCTGTCTTTCCATTGCAAGTTTCTGGTCTGTTCTCTTGCTGGGGAATTTGCATACATTCGTTATGCAAATCCACTACCTGCCTTCTTTGATGACTGGCACTATAAGAGCTTTATGTTTCCCAGAATGCTTTGCTGGACATTTCCCTTCCTTGCTCAGTTCCTGATGGACACTGCTGGAGTGTCAGCCATTGCTATCTAGTATAGTTAATTCCTGGGGGTTGCTTTAGGCTCCCCTTCTAGCCCAGTCAGGTTGTATTATCTGTATTGCCTGTTCTGTCTTGTCTTGCCTGTTTGCCATTGTCCTGTCCCTATGGTGGTTGACAGGAAATGGTTCTGATCTATGTTCTTGGAGTATAGCTGGTGCAGCGGTTGCTACCAGCTATCTCTTCTGTTCTGTTTCCTGGGATCGCGCTAACTACTTTGTGCTAGCGCTGGGGATCCTTCTGTTCTGTTTCCTGGGATCGCGCTAGCTACTTTGTGCGAGCGCTGGGGATCCTTCTGTTCTGTTTTGTCGGTCGCGATTGCGCTGTCACCAACGGCGGTTGATAGCGAATCGTTCTGTCTTGCTGAGATCGCACTAGCCGCTAGCGTTAGCGGCTGTGGATCTTTCTGATCTGTGTTCCTGCTTGGATCACACTTGCTCTGGCGGAAGAGCGGTGGATCCTTCCTGCCTAGTTCTTGTTTTTCGTGTGTCTGTCTTGTCCGCTGCGCTTGCTACAGGCTCGGTGAGGTAACCGTTAAGCAAGCGCTCGCGTCCCCTGTTTCATGTTTGTCTGTTTATGGTTAGTTAGGCGTGCTTGTCTCTATTGTGCTTATCACGTGGAGATCGCGCATAACCGCGTGCACTGTTGCGAATGAGTGCGGTGTTCGCGGTTAGCTAGCGGTTGTTATTTTCCGTATCTCCTTATTGTATTTGCTGTGCCTTTGCTACCCTCGTATTCTCTTCTGTTCTGCCTTGTGTCACGTCTCGCGATCGCACCTCTCGCGATCGCGTTCCTATTTCGTTTCTGCTGTTGTGTGTGCGCGGTCGCGGAGTGGCGACTGGATTGGCGCACACACATACAACCTATCCCTTTTGCTCAATCTCATTCGCAATCGCCTCTCTTGCGATTGCGTTCTGCGCTTCGTACAATTCCTGTCTGGCACTTGTGGAGGTACAGAGGATTGGTTCCTCTGCACTCCCCAGCGCCATCTGCCGACAGGAATTTCCCTCTACAGGTGCGTAGCACCTTTTGCTGGGTTCCTGCAAATTATACGCTTGTGGAGGATCTCCGCCGTGTCAGCGCACGCGTTGTGCGCTGATCACGGGGAAAGTTCCACAATCGTTACAGAATGTCCAGCCCAACCCAAAACCCCAGTGTAGACGGAATTTTCAATTTGTACGATTTTGTCGAATATGGCTCTTGTACCTTTAAGAGATTTAAAAAACTTGAACCTGAATCAGCAGACGAATTTTTGTCTGAGTGTACGAAACTGTTAGCGAACCCTGAATTCCAATGCACCCCAGTGTCTACCTGGGCCCCCCAAATGGTCTACATTCTGTTGGGGGGCGAAATGTCAATGTGGGGTTATGATGTGTTAAATCATACCACCCTGAGTCAAAGACCCCTGGAATTCTTGGCCTTTTTAATTCACAATTGGCTGAGATTACCCCAATTACCATACCCCCTTAATGAGTTGTTGTCAGCAGCTCAATCAGCTGTTCCATCTACTCTTTCATCCACAAAGCAGCCATCCAAAGCCTCTAAGTCTAAACGTAAAAGATCTAGGAAGGCTTCCCAGCGGAAAGATCCGTTGCCCCTAGCAACCACAAATAAAGAGGTTATTTCTGTCAAGTCTGAAATGGGCAAAACCATGCAGTATGATAATGATGTTTATAATGCATCTGCTGATCAGTTTCCAGGTTTTTTGCCCCAATCCAAAGCTTTAGTGGATCCTGCTATAGGTAGGATCGCACACTACATTAAAGCAGTTAAAAAATCTGTTCTTGTTCCTGAACTCCACCCCTATGGAGATTATTTGGATACTGGCCTGTTTGAACCCCCATTTGCTTCCTGGGATATTGGGGCCTTGCTGGAAGAATTCGATTTTGATTGGAAAGCCTTTTGCGATTTTTACATCGCAAAAAGCGAAGATGTCTTGAATGCTTGTCTCGATTCTATGTGCCTTCTGATTGATTCCGATGAATGTGACAAGGATGATGTGGATCTGGTGATCTATGTATGGCAAACGATTTTGGATGAGTTGCACACACACCAACCAATTGATTCCAATAAAGAGACATCGTTGTCGGATGATTGTTCCTGCCTTTCTGGGGTAAAGCATGAGAGTCTTGACTTTGTGCAATCTGAAATGAATGAGTGTGCCGCTGTGGTTGGTTCCTGTGCGAATCCCGAAGGATTCTCTCCTGACAGTGTGCAGTTTGAATCTGTGCGATCTGATGCCTGTTTCTCGGATGTTCCTGCAGATTGTGATCGGCATGAGTCTGCCGGTTTCCTCAAGGATGTGTGGGATCCTTTGTCAGTTAGAAACAGATCTTTGAGAGCTTCTGTCTGTGACCCTGCTATGGGGAAAATTTCTCGACTATGCAGCGTCAAAAGAAAATTTTTTATGCCTAATAAAGTTTATCCTGTTGATGTCGCCATTTCTTTTGCAAATGAATCTGTCTTATTCTGTTCGCACCTGTGCAGGCCTGTTGCCTGATGACAGTTGCTCCAGTGTTTCTGTCCTAGATGCCTTGCAGTCTGCTCCGCAGATCGCGGAGGTTTGCGATATGGAAGCGTCAGTTTCGCAACCTAAAGCGATCTTGGATCCGCAAATTTTGCGTTCTGACTCCTCGGATTCGACATTGTTAGCCGAATCTAAGAGTGAGACAGCGCTTCGGTATTGTGAATCTGATGCTGAGGCTTCTTTGCCTTGTCCAGAGAAGCTTTCTCTGAACCTGCCCAGTACCATGAATGAAGGCATGATGTCCACTTGCATTGACATTTGCGAGTCTGATTCTGAAGAAAGTATTGACTCTCCACCCAGTACTCTGGATGAGTCAATATTGCCTTGTACAATATCTCCTGCCCTGCCCCTAGAGGCTCGTCTAGGTATTGCTGCTATTTTTACCTGTCTTTCTGCAGTTTTGGAATTGCAAGCTAGTTTGACTACTACGCAGAGTTCTGGGTGCAGCGAGATTAAAGTTAGGGAGTCAGTGTGTGGTCCAGTGAATATTCCTGTACGTTCCACTCATGATGATGAAATTCAGTCTCAGTTTATGGTGGAACCTTCCCTGGGACATCTGCCCTGTTCTCAAAATAAAGTTCCAGTTTTGCCCTGTAACATGGATAGTACAGAATCCTTCTTAGACAACTTGAAAAATGATGTTCCTGAGGTCTTGTTTGATGATCTAAAGGTCTCCGAGTTCCTCCCAAAGGGTGCAGAACTTGTAGGAGATGTCTCCTGCCCCCCAGGTCCTTCTGAGGTGTTGCCCACTTCAGTAGGCATTGCTGCCTTGCTGACTACTTTTGCAGCTCTTGTGGAGCTTCATTCATGTGTAGTCAATGATGATATTACAGTTACAGAAAATTCTGAATTTGAGTCCGAGTCTTCTTTTGAAAGACCAGTACCTGTGATCTTTACTCGTGATGATTTTCTGCCCGGTACTGGTTTTGGTCTTGTCGTGTCGGACTCTGAGGTTGGCAGTTCCCCGACATGTCCTGAGGTTTCTCCTGTACTAGTGTACCCCGATGTGCTCTGTGACCCAGAAAGCCCAAGTGTGACTCGGTTACCAGCGTACTCAGATGCTTCCTCAGTGGAGACATGTTCTGATATAGCCTGCCTGCTTGCATGCCCAGAAGGGGTCCCTGAAAGTCCTGATCTTGATGGGTGTCCTGCTAATTTTGAGTCTGGAATGATCATAGGTTCCATAGGGGTTCTTGGTGGTTCTCCATGTGAGCCTGGTGAGCGTTCTGGCTTCTTGGGATCTCTGCGGAGCTTCAAGGCGTTCTGGGAGATTCCGGGAAAGGTTTTGCTTGGTGCCCTGAATACGATCAGCAATGGCTTTGGTGTTGTAAGGGACACTTCGAACAGGTATTGCGGCAGGTTTGGTATTCTTGGACGCTCCTTGGAAGGTGGTGGGTATTGTCTGGAGGGTGTCGATGGCTTCTTCTCTGGTGTCCACAGTCCTGATGGGTGTTACGCTGAGACTTGTAGTGCTGATGGGCATGTTTCGGTGGCTTCTGCTTCTGATGAGGTCGGTTTCGGATGGACTGACTCTGGAATTGGGCCTTGTCGGGCTGTCCTGACCTTCATGAGTCTTCAGTTAGAGTTTTGTGATGATACCAGTTTTGAGGGATGTCTGGAATCCATCCCTAGAAGGGGGGGTACTGTGATGATCCGCTCAGCTGGCTGCACAGGCAGACAGCTGTTTGTCCATTCCTCTAGTCTGTGGGCTGCAGGTCTCTGGAACAGAGACCTGTCTTTCCATTGCAAGTTTCTGGTCTGTTCTCTTGCTGGGGAATTTGCATACATTCGTTATGCAAATCCCCTACCTGCCTTCTTTGATGACTGGCACTATAAGAGCTTTATGTTTCCCAGAATGCTTTGCTGGACATTTCCCTTCCTTGCTCAGTTCCTGATGGACACTGCTGGAGTGTCAGCCATTGCTATCTAGTATAGTTAATTCCTGGGGGTTGCTTTAGGCTCCCCTTCTAGCCCAGTCAGGTTGTATTATCTGTATTGCCTGTTCTGTCTTGTCTTGCCTGTTTGCCATTGTCCTGTCCCTATGGTGGTTGACAGGAAATGGTTCTGATCTATGTTCTTGGAGTATAGCTGGTGCAGCGGTTGCTACCAGCTATCTCTTCTGTTCTGTTTCCTGGGATCGCGCTAGCTACTTTGTGCGAGCGCTGGGGATCCTTCTGTTCTGTTTTGTCGGTCGCGATTGCGCTGTCACCAACGGCGGTTGATAGCGAATCGTTCTGTCTTGCTGAGATCGCACTAGCCGCTAGCGTTAGCGGCTGTGGATCTTTCTGATCTGTGTTCCTGCTTGGATCACACTTGCTCTGGCGGAAGAGCGGTGGATCCTTCCTGCCTAGTTCTTGTTTTTCGTGTTTCTGTCTTGTCCGCTGCGCTTGCTACAGGCTCGGTGAGGTAACCGTTAAGCAAGCGCTCGTGTCCCCTGTTTCATGTTTGTCTGTTTATGGTTAGTTAGGCGTGCTTGTCTCTATTGTGCTTATCACGTGGAGATCGCGCATAACCGCGTGCACTGTTGCGAATGAGTGCGGTGTTCGCGGTTAGCTAGCGGTTGTTATTTTCCGTATCTCCTTATTGTATTTGCTGTGCCTTTGCTACCCTCGTATTCTCTTCTGTTCTGCCTTGTGTCACGTCTCGCGATCGCACCTCTCGCGATCGCGTTCCTATTTCGTTTCTGCTGTTGTGTGTGCGCGGTCGCGGAGTGGCGACTGGATTGGCGCACACACATACAACCTATCCCTTTTGCTCAATCTCATTCGCAATCGCCTCTCTTGCGATTGCGTTCTGCGCTTCGTACAATTCCTGTCTGGCACTTGTGGAGGTACAGAGGATTGGTTCCTCTGCACTCCCCAGCGCCATCTGCCGACAGGAATTTCCCTCTACAGGTGCGTAGCACCTTTTGCTGGGTTCCTGCAAATTATACGCTTGTGGAGGATCTCCGCCGTGTCAGCGCACGCGTTGTGCGCTGATCACAGGGAAAGTTCCACAATCGTTACAACCGGTAGTTAGTTCTGGCCAAGGTTGCTGGCAGACTGGTTAACCTGTCAGTTGTCCACAGAATAAGTCAAGTCCAAGTGACAAGTCTGTTAAACATACAGTACTTTAATGGTTAGATGGCCAAAGACAGCTGTTTTCTGAAAATGTCAGGACACATTACTATCAAGAATCATAAAGTATTTGTAAAATGTTGATATGCATATATACAGTACTATTACTCAGGTGGGGAGTTTATTATTGAGTAATTGTTGATAAAAGATTGTTACCTTATCATATATGTACAAAAGGGATATTTTTCAGTTTCACAAAAGTAAGTTTTTTTTGTCTCCATTAAATTCTGTATGGAATATCCAGTTTTTCCACATTAGAAGCGACTCTTTCTGTCAGTGCAGAGTTCCCTGGAATTCCAATAGGTTGGCGAAGTTGGTCAGATTTATTGGCAGGGAATTCTGCACCATTGCAGAGACCAAATGCTGCTTTACTTCCTCTTCTATCATCCAGGCAGTGGGTGAGTCAAACAGGTCAGGTGTGATCACATGCAGGGATGGTCGTAGTCAGCCAACTTCGCTACGCTGGAAATACGCGTAGTTTTACGCAATTAAGCTTCGCCAAACTACGGCTTCGAAAACAAATATTCACTTCGTATGCATTTCATAGAATACGCGTTAAAATACGCAATTACGCGTAGTGCGAAGCGTAGTGTATGCGGATACTTATGCCCGTATGCAGAAAATTGTACGCATTAATTTCTTTATAAATGCATTTACTGGGAACCCTTCTATGCGTACATTCCCCTTTCCAATGCGTAAATTTGTATGCATACAATCGCATGCGGAAAGTTAGACGCGAGTAACGCATTCGTAGTTCTCTACGCAATACACATGTTAACTATGCATAGTGGGCGTAAGCTACGCGTAGCGGTACTTCGCTACGCGTAAATTCATAAGCGTAGGTTTGAAACTTCGCCTATGAACTACGATGCGTAGATGCGAACTACGTTGCCTAAATTCGCACTGGCGTAGTTTCTGCTCATCCCTGATCACATGACACCAAAAGTAGATGCCAGACTACTTTTTCAGCACCCCTTCATTACAGGGGTCCTGTGTGTGGAGTGGCCGATTTGCACCTCTGAGTAAGTGAGCAACAGTTTGGCTCTAGGGCATGGATGTGCAACTCCAGTACTGGAGAGCCATATTCTTGCCAGTGTTTAGGATTGAAAGAGAAATGGATAAATGTGTTCTACTTGATTACCCACAACCTTCATGATTCAGTTCTATCAATAATTTAAGCTGAGCTAAAAATGTGTGAGGGCTTTGGCCCTTGAGGACTGGAGTCGGACATCCCTGCTCAAGCTTCACTGCAATATGAAGAAAGATGCCGGCTCCATCCAATGTAATTATGCTCTTTTATTTAGTAAGGGTATCAAACATAATAGCAGTGACGTTTTGGAACAGCGTTCCTTTCTCAAGGTTGTCTGTACCCTTAATGATGCATATAACATTGCTTGTATTTCTACACATGACCAATCAGATCACTCAATAAGCATCAAGATTCTACGTAATCAATCACAAACCAGTATATAAACAAATCGACCTGATGTGAATCTTCATAGACATACAAGCCCCTCCCCAAACATTGAAATAGGTACTGCTTATGAATATGTATGACCCTTACCCAGTGGTAAAAATGGACACTAACACTCTCATCCCCGCCTAGATGTGCTGATGCGGGAATAATGGCTGTTGTTAATCTCTCCCAAGCAGGATGGACCTAATGGGAGACTACGTTTCTCAGAGGGCTTGGGGCGTGTCATCACTCCATGCCTCTGTGTCCCTCCAGGGCTACCAATCAGACCCAGCCAAGTCACGCTGGCTCTGTACGCACAACTTCCCGAAAGGCAATCCCCTGGTTGTTAGATGTACTGTGCAGTGGAATGCAAACAGGAAGAGCCATCCACAGGGATGTATCGTTGTGCGTACAGAGCCAGCGTGACTTGGCTGGCTCTGATTGGTCATGCCGAAGGGGCACAGGGGCAGGGAGAGATAACATTCTCCCTGCATCAGTGCATCTAGGTGGGGATGAGAGTGGTGGTGTCACTCTACTCCTCAATAGGATGTATGTGTGACAGTGGCCGTTTTTGCAGGAGGGGTTTCTACTGGGTAAGGGTCATACATATTCACGAGCAGTACCAGTTTCAACATGTTGGGAGGGATTTGTATGTCTATGAAGTTTCCCATCCTTTCTATTTGTTTATATACTGGTTTGTGATTGGTTAAGTAGAACCTTGATGCTTATTGGGCGATCTGATTGGTCATGTGTATAAATATGAGCAATGTAATGTGCATCATTAAGGGTACAGACAAGCTTCAAAAAGGAACGCTGTCCTGAAACGTCACTGCTACGGTATTATGTTTGATACCCTTACTAAATAAAAGAGCATTGGATGGTGCCAGCATCTTTCTTCATATAGCATTGACAGTCCCTATCATGTTACGGGACTAGCCGGGCACATCCAACTTTGTATATTGGTTAGTGTGCATTCCACGTGGCACTTGCCTTATTGCTCAAGGTTCACTGTCACAGGCAAACACAGTTGCTCAAATGGTTCTTTGTAAGTGAAAAGTTCAGTTCCAAAGGTAGTACTTATTATTTACACTAATCAACATGACGGCTTAGAAAATGTCTTGTTCATTTTAGTTTTGGACTTAGTTGGGCTTTAATGTGCAGTTTAACATATGATTATCAAAACTAAAGGAGAACTCCACCCACATGATTGACTTTAGGGTCAGTCAGGATGTTTAATAGTTTACATCTGTGTCTGCCATAATAAATGTCATATTGTGGTTCCACATTGAGCTCTCCTGAGTGCTTTTATATATTTTACAATACCCTCAGGAAAACACCAAATGCGCTGTACTCCTATCCTAATCGCTTATATACTGTGTTCATAAATTCATTTTCAACAAGTCTGTCTCTCTGTAGAGCCTTCTAAATATTATTGTACGTTTGCTTATTCGTACGCCTTGCTCTGTTCTAGTTTTCTTGAGGCCGCAGAGGAGTTTGGAATCAGTGGACCCCCAATTTACAATACGAAGAAAAATGGAGCAGATGAGAGAGGAGAAGGAACTCGTAGATCAGCTTCGTGAGGTAATACTGACTAATGTACACATTTGGGTGTAGTGAGCAATCAACCAAACATTCTGCTGGGCGTGGTTTGGTGCTACTTCATGCAGCAGAAACGGTGGCGACCAATTCTATTAGTGTGATCCGTTTGCGACACAATTTTCTCCTGAGTGCAATTGTCATCCTACTATGTTTTGGGTGCAATTGAGCTTCTATGCGAAGTATAGAAGCTTGATTGCGTTAGTGCAGGGGTCCCCAACCTTTTTGAGCCCGTGGCCCCCTATACCGACCAAACTTTTCTCTGGGGCCCGGGGGAGAGGGCGGGGATTTGGGGGTCGTGGTTAGTGGCGGCGGCAGTCCCCCTCCTGCCTTTTTTCCCCCGATTGTGAGTGTAGTATATACACTCGGCCCCTCAGAAAAACTGCCCAGGGACCACCAAGGGGGCCGCGGCCCCCAGGTTGGGGACCCCTGCGTTAGTGGATATTTGGAGAAAAAATGTTTGCAATGCAATTGCAAGTGCGTTTGCTAATGGAAAAGAGCACTGACTCTGGTACACATGGAGTAAATTTTAAATAAACGTAACATACAGATAGCGCGTTAAGTTTATTGGCAGTTTTGCAATTTAGGTAGCACATATACATGCATTACATACACAGCCTTTACACAATGTAAGTGTTGCATCTATATAAAAGTTACGCAATTTGTGTAAGTAATGCATATATATAGCAAGTTACGCAATTTTTGTTATACATGTATATATTGAGTTACACAATTTGTGTAAGTGATGCATGCATTTAACAAGTTACACAATTTGTGTAAGCAAAGCATGTATTTGGCGATTTACGCAATTTGTGTTAGCGATGCTGTCTGCCTATGTTACGTTTACCGCACTTTTGGGAATTGACCCATGGTGGGGTATAATGATTGTTTGTGTTAAAGTCAATGGGAACCATAATTTAAAAAAAAAAAAAAAAAGATACTTGCCTAAGGAGAGGGAAGGTTACTATAGAGCCTTCCCTCTGCTCTCCCGGTCCTGTTCCAGCGCTGACCCCTGGTTGCAGTATTCGCCTAGTTTGGTCAAATACTGCTGTGTCCACCGCTCGAGTGCTCCTGAAGACTGGCTGCTCCATACTGGGCACGCACAAGCGCCCTCCCTTGCACACTCGCGCGTGCAAAGTATGGAGCCGCCTGTGTTCAGGAGGACTCGGCTCTCGAAAACTTCTGAAGTCCCCCGCAGCGGGGGATTCAAACGGAGGAGCTGCCGCTGCAATAAGGGGACTGAGAGAGGAGAGGGAAGGCTCTATAGGACCCAGAGCTTTCCCTCTCTGGCTTTTTTTAATAATGATTCTTATTTACTTTAACCACTTTACCACCGCAGGTGCGGATATCTAAGCCCCTTTTTCCACCCCTTCCCCACCAGGGGCGTAGATATCCGCACCTCCCTCCACTGTCCACGCTCCCGCTCACTCGTGCACGCCGCCGGCCGCTCACCCGGAGATCAATGAACGGGAAAAAACATTCCCGTTCGTTGATCTAAGCCCCCCCCAGCAATGATCGGCTACTTCTATGAGAAGCAGCGCAATCATTGTGAAGAAAAAAAAGTTTCCCAGCCTCACTGAACTTCCTGTAAGCGTCCTTCCGACACTTACAGGTCGCATAAACAAAAAAGTACTGTGGCCATCTTGTGGCCAAATAGTAAAACTACACCTAAAAGCATTTTTCATATACAAATACATTGTTTTACACTATAAATTAACTCATTACCTCCCACACTCCTCAATTTTTTTTTTTTTCGTAATAAAAAAATTACAATAAAAAAAATACATAAATGGTTACCTTAGGGACTGAACTCTTTAAAAATTTATGTCAAGAGGGTATAACACTGTTACTTAATAAACTATGAGCTTGTAATTAGGGATGGACGCAAAACTGAAAAAAAAATGCACCTTTATTTCCAAATAAAATATTGGCGCCAAACGTGATAGGGACATAATTTAAATGGTGTGATAACCGGGGCAAACAGGCAAATAAATTTCATGGATTTTAATTACAGTAGCATGCATTATTTAAAAACTATAATGGCCGAAAACTGAAAAATAATTTTTTCCCCCCACATTTTTTCCTATTTTCCCATTAAAACACGTTTAGAACAAAATAATTCTTGCCATAATGTCCCAGCTACAGAAAGCCTAATTGGTGGCGAAAAAAACAAGATCTAGTTCATTTCATTGCAATAAGTAATAATAAAGTTATAGACAAATGAATGGAAGGAGCGCTGAAAGGTGAACATGGCTCTGGTGTTTCAGGGGTAAAACCCCTCAGTTGTGAAGTGGTTAATTTATATGTTAATATATTTATATATGATTAATATATTTTAATAAATTGTAAAAAAAAATTGCCATGTGCAGGCAGTGCACGTTATCAGGGTAAAGCGTGCATTGCTATGGTTACCGTAGCAGCACACTCAACCCTATTATCACAATGTGAGCTATCCCCCTACACCCCCCCCCCCCCCCCCGCTTTTAGTACCAGTAAAATGCCGTGCACTTCCTGCGTACCACAGTTTTACGGCTACTTTGTGTATACTCAGCCCTTCACCTTGTATTTAATCTTTTTTCTGCCTACATAGCCACGTTGTATTCTCTACCTACACAGCTGCTCAGCAGTCAATATGTTCTTTAACTACAGTGGTTTGCAAAAGGTATTCGGCGCCCTTGACATTTTCCACATTTTGTCACATTACTGCCACAAACATTAATCAATTTTATTGGAATTCCATGTGAAGGACCAATACAAAGTGGTGCACACGTGAGAAGTGGAACGAAAAAAATCATACATGATTCCAAACATTTTTTACAAATAACTGCAAAGTGGGGTGTGCGTAATTATTCAGCCCCCTTTGGTCTGAGTGCAGTCAGTTGCCCATAGACATTGCCTGATGAGTGCTAATGACTAGAGTGCACCTGTGTGTAATCTAATGTCAGTACAAATACAGCTGCTCTGTGATGTTCTCAGAGGTTGTCTAAGAGAATATTGGGAGCAACACCACCAAGTCCAAAAAACACACCAGACAGGCTTAGGCTACAAAAAGATTTCCAAAGCCTTGAACATCCCACGGAGCACTGTTCAAGCGATCATTCAGAAATGGAAGGAGTAAGGCACAACTGTAAACCTACCAAGACAAGGCCGTCCACCTAAACTCACAGGCTGAACAAGGAGAGCGCTGATTAGAAATGCAGTCAAGAGGCACATGGTGACTCTGGACGAACTCAGGTGGGGTAATCTGTCCATAGGACAACTATTAGTCGTGCACTGCACAAAGTTGGCCTTTATGGAAGAGTGTCGAGAAGAAAGCCATTGTTAAAGAGAACCCGAGGTGGGTTCTAATAATGCTATCAGCACACAGAGGTGGAGTCTGCTTATACTGCCCAGCCTCTGTTGCTATCTCGATCCTTCCTAAGTTCCCCCTGCGCTCTGCTATGCCCCCATAAATCCTCAGCCGAGCTGTTGACAC
The DNA here is from genome assembly GCF_040937935.1 of Hyperolius riggenbachi. Classification (NCBI taxonomy): domain Eukaryota; kingdom Metazoa; phylum Chordata; class Amphibia; order Anura; family Hyperoliidae; genus Hyperolius; species Hyperolius riggenbachi. Next base: position 157,275,817 of record NC_090647.1, on the reverse strand, counting down.
ACAGCGTGTCGCAGCTGGCTGTTTACATCTGCAGCTGTCAGTCTCGGCACTCCCCCGCCTCCTCCATAGCTCCGGTTCCCGCCCGCGTCCCTTCTCTCCCCGCTGATTGGAGGGAAGGGACGCGGGTGGGAACCGGCGCTATGGAGAAGGCGGGGAGCGCCGAGACAGACAGCTGCAGATGTAAGCAGCCGGCTGCGACACACTGTGTGTCGCTAGCTCGGCTGATGATTTAAGGGGGCATAGCAGAGCACGGGAGGAACTTAGGTGGGATCAAGAAAGCAACAGAGGCTAGGCAGTATAAGCAGATCCAGCCTCTGTGTGCTGATAGCATTGTTAGAACCCACCTCGGGTTCTCTTTAACAGAAAAGCATAAGAAGTCCCATTTGCAGTTTGCCACAAGCCATGTGGGGGACACAGAAAACATGTGGAAGATGGTGCTCTGGTCAGATGAGACCAAAATGGAACTTTTGGGCCAAAATGCAAAAAACGCTATGTGTGGCAGAAAACTAACACTGCACATGACTCAGAACACACCATCTCCACTGTCAAATATGGTGGTGGCAGCATCATGCTCTGGGGGTGCTTCTCTTCAGCAGGGACAAGGAAGCTGGTCAGAGTTGATGGGAAGATGGATGGAGCCAAATACAGGGCAAACTTGGAAGGAAACGTCTTGGAGTCTGCAAAAGACTTGAGACTGGGGCGGAGGTTCACCTTCCAGCAGGACAACGACCCTAAACATAAAGCCAGGGCAACAATGGAATGGTTTAAAACAAAACATATCCATGTGTTAGAATGGCCCAGTCAAAGTCCAGATCTAAATCCAATCAAGAATATGTGGCAAGATATGTAAACTGCTGTTCACAAACTCTCTCCATCTAATCTGACTGAGCTGGAGCTGTTTTGCAAAGAAGAATGGGAAAGGATTTCAGTCTCTAGATGTGCAAAGTTGGTAGAGACATACCCTAAAAGACTGGCAGCTGTAATTGCAGCAAAAGGTGGTTCTACAAAGTTTTGACTCAGGGGGCTGAAAAATTATGCACACCCCACTTTGCAGTTATTTTTTTTTTAACTGTTTGGAATCATGTATGATTTTTGTTCCACCTCTCACGTGTACACCACTTTGTATTGGTCTTTCACATGGAATTCCAATAAAATTGATTCATGTTTGTGGTAGTAATATGACAAAATCTGGAAACCGTCAAGGGGGCTGAATACTTTTGCAAACCACTGTATATGGCCACCTAGTTATTTCATACTTTCACTGCCTGTTAAGACTCCTTCATCCATTTATTCTATTATTATAGCTGTATGGAAATGTCTGTATATTTTAGATAATTTGAACACTTTTTGTTCCGTTTCTTTTTTACTCCAGAACATTGAATTCAGACTAAAACTCTGTCTTCCAGAAGACTTAGGACCAGCTCTGATGGACGGGGTTGTTCTCTGTCACTTAGCAAATCAGATCCGCCCCCGCTCAGTAGGAAGTATTCATGTGCCCTCTCCAGCTGTTGTAAGTCCAAATTAAAGTGAGTCTTGTGGTAGAAATGTGTAACAGATGTTAGCAAGTTATCTTTCCCGTACATTTCATTTGTTGAATTAGGAATCCAGTTTGCCTTTTCATCATGTTAAGTCTTTTTCCTGAAGAATGCTAATAATGAGCCTGTATAAAAACAGAATGCTGCTTCTGGTGAGCCTCTGCTCACTTTTCTCCGTGCCTCACAAACTTATACCTATACATTACGCACAATGTGCAAATGACCATTTCCAGTATCAGGTGGAATCGATTTAATTTACATAGTATTTATACATAACCTTATTCATAATGCCAGCAGACAGCATATTGACAGAATCAACAAGATAGAAGTATTGTCCCAGTCAGTTTCTAAGCCATAGAGATGGTTCTAGAAAGCAACAATACTAACCATTGCACGCAGGGTGAAAGCCGGTTAGTACAAAGGTCTAGATACAGAGTGCCCATGCAGTATCCACGCACCAGCTTGCACTGAAAACTCTTGTCCTGTCTTTTTACTCTAGTTAGATGCTAATGTGGACAGTATATATTTTTTTTTATTTTAGCAAAGCAACATATACTGGTCTGGTACTCCACAGGCTTTGTTTGAATACCGCAAAGATCTGTTATTGGGTAAAAAATATTATTTAAGTGGACATCCCCCCGAAAAAGACCCAGAATGACACTTACTATGACTGTTCCCTCTCTTATTGTACCCAATATAGCAATGGCTAACTACTTCATTAAGCAGCCGGGAAGCATTGTGCCAGCTCTGGAATTCAACAAACTGTGGCTGGCACTGTACTACTTCTCTCTTCACTTCTCCTCTCTGAGGCTGGCTCAGTGGCACAGGTAGAAGCAGAGAATTTCTCAGGACACTCCATTTAGCTCCTCCTACCCACAGATGACACAATCTCCATAGTTTTTGAAAAGGTAGAAAACTGCCATGGCAGTTTTTCAGAAAGGTGGCATGGCTAAACTACAAAACCAGGTTTTTAAGACACAAGTGAGTTTTTAGACATTTTTATTGTTACTATGTCATAACTTCTGCTGCCTGTACTGATAGTGTAGGTTTTAGTTTTACATTGGAGGTCCAGATTAAGTTACACAGACCAGGCACTTGACCAGTGTGGTGGCACATTAGGAATCCATGTAGTGTTTCTAGTCCCATTGTTGTGTGTGATAGCAGCAGTGATCATCTTCTGCTGCAAATGTTTTATAAATGTAATCTGCTAATATAACCTAAAAAGTAACAGTTTTTAAAGCATGATTAAAGCTCAATGATTATATTAAAATATTACTTTGTGTGTAGTCCCCCTCTTAAGCCTTAGGCCTGATTCACATTGCGTTTTTGAGCCACAAGGATCCGGTGAGAGGATCCGGTCTCAGCTTCACCGGATCCGGATGGCTCTGCCCGCGGCCCGGTTCACATAGTGAAAACGGATCTGATCGATGATTGATCGGATCCGTTTTCATTCAGCAATACATACCTAATCTTCCATAGCAGCCGGCGGTAGAGGCTTCCTCCTCTTCTGCTGTGACTACACAGTGTGTCATGTGACTAGTCACATGATGCGTCATGTAGTCACATGACGCGGAAGAAGACTGAAGCCTCTACCGCCGGCTGCTACGGAAGATTAGGTATGTATAAACCCGACCTCACCCACCCGCCCGGCTGCTGCACCCTCCCGTCACTCAATTTCGCGTCGGCCTATGCCCCCATCCCCCGTCACTAGTGTGAAGAAACATTCCGTTTTACATTGCCCCAATGCTGCTGCATTTTTTTTGTCCGGATCCGTTTAGCTAAGCAGATTGGTCTGGAAAATTACAGCCTGCAGCATAGGATCCATAGGTTAACATTGGATCCTTTCCCATCCGTTCCATTTGTACAGTATACGTTCTGGTTCCGATCCAGAAAAAAATGCTAATGTGAACTGGGCCTTATTCAATACTATACCTCCATGCAGATTGTGCAGCCAGGAAGGTAAAGTCCAGTGGATGCGGCCAACCGGCATGACACTTCCTCCCTCCCCTACCATTCCCTGCCTCTCTCTTCCCCATTGCAGCTTTGTCCCAGTGTTATGCTGGGTACACACAGTGCGTTCTTTCATTAGATTTTCCGTCTGATCGATATTCGATTTTCTGATCGATTTCCGATTTGATTTTCTGATCGATTTCTGATTTGATTTTTCTGATCGATTTCCGATTCAATTCCGTTATCTTTTCTTATCAATTTCCATTCACTTCTATGAGAAATCGATCAGAAAAATAATTGAAAATGAGATTGGACATGTCGGAAACTGTCTATCGAACCATCTATCTAAAACAAAATTGTATGGTGTGTACCTAGCATTAAGGATAAAATGCCTATCCCAACCTCTGCATATCCAAATAGAAGGTGGAGATACTACAAATAGGAAGGACTATCTGGTTAGCTTCTTAATAAGGAAGTGACCAAATAACCATCTGCACTAAGATTAAATGGCAAAAAAGGGTGTTTCAGCAGGTCACTTACCAGTTTACCATAAAGCACTGATTGGAGTAAACAGCCCACATAGGTTTTAAAATATTTTTTCTTAACCATTTACTTAAAGTTGCTAGAGTTATTTGATATTCCTCTTCGGTTATCACGTCTTTTTGCGTCATGTATTCTGGATGCTAAAAGTCATCTTCTGGTGCTCCTCTTGTGCTCTGTCTGCTTGCTTGCCGACTTCATTGTTTACTGTCGTCACACTGCCAGCAGCAATCATACTCTGAGCTCCAATGCTCAACCCATGTAATCATACTGGCCCCACCTTTGGTTATAGATTAAAATAAACAAGTGTCAGCGCCAAGGCAGAAGGCGACCGCAGCCGAGAAGGACAATGTCCAAAAGTCCACACAAGCAATGAATATATAAAGTCAGCGCAGGTCTATAGTAATACAGATTTCGTCATTTTCTGGTATACAGGATCTTCGAACAAAGAGGTAAAGAAGCAAGGCTTACCAGATTCCAACAACCCACATTATAAGGTTGTAAGCGAGTTTGATAGATGGTCCGCAGAACTTTCAAATGGTGTCGTTTCACCAGCGATGTTGCACACCACAGATTCCTCCGGAATATATTAGAGATCCTGAGGTCGCAGAGACTCGCCAAAGCGGAGTCCAGTAGGATAGTGACATGAAAGAGATGTACGGCACATCTAAGTGTAAACCGTCTTTATTACATAACAAGTAAAACAATTTGAAAAAACAAGGATAAAAGAAACTCACATACGGGGCCCGTGCACTGGGAACCCCGAAAAAGTAGCGCGCATAAAATGGTCAATAGAAGACCTCAAATAAAATGGTGCCTGGGAAGGCGACAGGTGGCACCATTTTATTTGAGGTCTTCTATTGACCATTTTATGCGCGCTACTTTTTCGGGGGTTCCCAGTGCACGGGCCCCGTATGTGAGTTTCTTTTATCCTTGTTTTTAAATTGTTTTACTCGTTATGTAATAAAGACGGTTTACACTTAGATGTGCCGTACATCTCCTTCATGTCACTATCCTACTGGACTCCCCTTTGGCGAGTCTCTGCGACCTCAGGGTATCTAATATATTCCGGAGGAATTTGTGGTGTGCAACATCGCTGGTGAAACGACACCATTTGAAAGCTCTGCGGACCATCTATCAAACTCGTTTACAACCTTATAATGTGGGTTGTTGGAATCTGGTAAGCCTTGCTTCTTTACCTTTTTGTTCGAAGATCCTGTATACCAGAAAATGACGAAATTTGGTTATAGATTCACTGGAATTATGCAGCAAGGTGATGTAGCTGGATCTCATTAGTGACTGTGGGAAACCTTGATGAATTGACATTTACTGACGTGTTGAGTCATTTGCCGCACAAGTCGGTAATTTACCTCACTGCTCGATAATTTCAGCTTGCCATGCGGTCACAGCCTTTGATGAATTGGCATTTTCCTAAATGCTCTGTAAACTCAGATGTTTTCAACATTACCGAATGCGGTAATGCTTGATGAATCGAGGCCATTGAGCCCTAAGCATTGTATTTACCATTATGCAGCAGTAGCCATTATGTATAATAGGTTAATATGGAACAAAATCAGTTCAATTTATTATTTATTTAGTTTTTACTTGAGCGTGTGAGAGGAGTCGCACATGTTTCGTTAGCATCTTATTCTTTCCAAGTTGCTGAGCTGTTGGTTGCCAGACTGTTGTGATGCTTTAGACAAATCGTAACTTCCACTGGATTGTTGTACAATTTATATCTCTTGTGCTTTTTTCAGCCAAAGCTTAGTATGGCCAAATGCAGAAGGAATGTGGAAAATTTTCTAGAAGCATGTAGAAAAATGGGAGTACCAGAGGTAAATATTTTAATATAAAATACATCTTTATATTTTACAGGAGGAAGAACATTAGGATGTAAGTCAGTTTACTAATAACTGAATCACAGTCATGGCTTCTGCATCCATCCATGCCACCTTTTGTTTTTCATCCCAAAATAAAGCAGCTACTTGACAGTATATAGATATCAGAGTGCTAATGACATCTGGGGTAAATCCAGGAGACAACACAATCTGCTCCAAACCATTGGAGCTACTGGAATATGATATATGAGATATGTAGTTTTGAGAGTGCAGGTGGATATGCAGCTGATATTAGATTTGACAGATCTGAACTAAACTTGTGACCTAGTCTTTGCTGCCTTACTAGCATTGTTGGGTAATAATACTCTTGACATACATAGCAGTGTTTCATCACCATTTTTCTGGAACCTATGAAGTTCTGTTCACACAGACTACCTGCTGTAATCCTGAGAACAGAACCCTGGTGCGGCTGGTAGAATCTCATACTTCCAGTAAATAGGCAGATATCAATACTATGAGAAATCGTCACATACCAGTAGCAGTGAAAGTAATGTTCAAACCTGTCAATATGCTCAGCTTGGTGTGAACTCTGCATTATTTCAAGGAATCTCAAGGAACACGGAAACTCAGCTGCAGGAGAGAGGATTGGGAGCTGAATGCTGAAACCAACAGAGGTAGAGTTTAATTGTTAGGGTCAGATATTGGTTAGGAGGGTTAAGGGATAGGAGATGGGGGAGGGGCAGGCAGGCAATCAATGGGGACAAAGTGCTGAAATGACAAACACATCATCCCAAACCAAAAATAGTATAGCGGTAAACGCATTACTGATACAATTTCTCAACATGCGAGGGGAAATTTAACATTTTCCCTTGCTATATTACAATGTGCATATAAGCACCATTTTTATTGTCATCCGGTCTATTTTCCAAATGTATTCCTGAACAACATGAGGGCAGACAGAGCATAGCACCAGGCTTAGTCACACATGAAGGTAATGAATGGAGCTGTCATTCACACTGGCATCAGTCTGGTGAAGGATCAGACATCAGTTGTACAGGGAACCATTACGGTGCATGTCTAGACTGACAGCATCTACTAGGCTGCATGAATGCTTCAGTATTGTCAGCTGATCAAACACATGGGTGAAAGTGAGAAGTGGTGACATGAAATGCTGGTTATCATCTGCCTTATCTAGATCTTATAGGTCATTTTCCTCCAGGCAGGTAGGAGCATCAGTAGATTAACTGCAACGTTGTAAAACCCACGCGTATTCTAGCACTATGGATTCTGTGAGCTTGAACACTGAACTGTTAGTCATGTAGTATTTCAAAAAAGGTCTGGGGAAAACTGATCTGTAATATGAAAATAGAAAATTCTCACAGACCGTGCTACACCTTTACATTAGATCCTATACAGTTCCTTAAAAAATACAGTTTCATAAAAATTGATTTAAAAAATCCACCATTCCAGATCAACTTTTATCGAACAAAAACAGGAAATCCGATCAAATTTCTTGCTTGAATAAAACATTTTTAGATTTTCGGGAAATCCGATCTTTTTTTATCAAAGTGCCATAAAATCGGGTCATCTTATTGTATTGTGTGTGGCCACTTTTAGGGTGGGCACAATCGGAAATTGATCAAGGAGTAGAGATGAGTTTTCCATTTTGCACTGCTCAGTCTTGATCAGATTTCTTCTTGTATTTGGATCAAAATCAATAGAGCCTGGGTTGGACTTGCTCCTTGACCTACAACCCCTTTTACATCTTTCAGCTGCTTCTTGACCCAGTGCAGAGTGAGCACTGGAAGCATGCCAGCCATCTCCTTCCATACAGACTCTTCCATAGAGTGTACCGTATGTTCTCTATAACTCGATCAATATTATCATTTGGGTTGGACGGAAGATCTTGCTTGATCTGTGGGACTGGGTTGGTTGAGCCAGTGACATGTCTTTGGCACCAATTAAGAGCCCCTTCCCTCCCCCCAAGGCCCTGCAGAGTACTGGCAGCAGAGCGCATTCATGTCACCTGTCCAGCTGATGCGGTGAAAGTCATTGCAACTTTGTCAGATTTTTCCTCCTTCACCTTTCCTCCAACTCACATTAACCTTTTTAACTCTATGCCTAACACTAACTTCCCCTCTCCGATGCTTATTGCTTAGTATCACTCACAGAATGGATTGCTCTATACACTATCAGAAAATGTGATATGCATTTGGAATTGTCTGGGGCTGTTGCGGACAGTACAGACTCACAAATAATATTCCTGGTCCCCTCTGGCATTCAATAAGATAATCAGTTCGCTGACATGCATGTAGAAATTAATGCAATAGTGTTTTTCTGTTGTTTTGCATGTCAATAGGTACAGAGAAAACTTGATTATTTCAATAACTGATAAAATGTATTTGTAATCAGTTAAAAGCATATTATTTTCCACCTCTGCAAAATACAACTGTTTATCATTTCCTGTATATATTTAACATTAGAGATGGAGCTGCCTCAAAACACTCTAATCACACTAATAGCACTGTGCACCCATGGCTGGCTTATTTTAAGCTGATAACCCCTGGGTGTTCTGGCACATTTCCAGTGATTTTCAATAAGCCTAGATGTTTGTAATTTACCTGCAATCAGATGGGATATTCTAAACAAATCACACTTTAGTTTTCTTCACTGTTCTGTACACATCTTGTGAGCAGTGCTGTAGCCTGTCGTTAGAAATCATAAACCTCCTATTGTTGTTCGCTGATTAATACATTCATACTTGACCAATGGACATGATGTGCTATGTTACCCGCTTGGATTTACCATACATATACTGTTTAACTACCTGCGGACCAAGCGAGTATAAATCTACGGCGGGCAGGGGGCGCTGCAGTCCTGACCGGACTTAAACTCTACGTCCCATTGACCGCGCGCCCCCGCCCGTCCCCTTCGCTCGGTCCGCTCTGCCCCCGCCGCAATGTGATGCCCTGCTGCCTCTATGACGGCAGAGCACTGTGAGCCGGGCAGGAGCAGTTTTCATTGGCTCCTGGCCCTGTCATTCATGTAAGCCGTTCTCATTGGATTACATGGAATGACAGGGTCAGGAGCCAATGAAAGCGGCTCCTGACCGGCGCACAGCGCTCTGCCGTCATAGCGACGGCAGAGAGAGCAGCCTGCGGCAGGGACAGAGCGGCGTGTCCGGCGGGAAGCGGCGGTTTGCTGGACCAGCACCCTCTGGTCCTTAAGGGGGCAGAGGGTGCTGGTCCAGAAAGGGTTAAAGTAAATGTCAACTGAAATAAAAACAAACAAAAAAACAAAACTGATACTTGCCTATGGAGAGGGAAGGCTCTGGGTACTATAGAGCCTACCCGTTCCTCACACCGTCCGCTCATTCCAGTGCTGTCACCTCATTCCAATCTGCCACTATGTAAGGCTTTGGAAGTCTTCGGGAGCCTGATTGTTCACAATGGAGGCTCCGTAGTGTATGAGTGCCCTTCCCTCACACTCAAACATGCGTAATACAGGGCTGCCCATCTTTGGGACCATTCAAGCTCCCAAACACTTCCGGAGCCCCTCATGACGGTAGATTGGAACGAGGTGACAGCTTGAACAAGGGGACCACGTGAGGAACAGGAAGGCTCTATAGGACCCAGTGCCTTCTCTCTCCATAGGCAAGTATCAGTTTTATTTTATTTCAGTTGACATTGACTAAGCAGTATATGTATGGTAAATCCTCATGCTTAAAGGGGAACTGAAGTAAGAGGTATACGGAGGCTGCCATATTTATTTCCTTTTAATCAATACCAGCTGCCTGGCAGCCCTGCTGATCCTCTGCCTCTAATACTATTAGCCATAGCCCATGCAGCAGATCAGGTGTTTCAGACTTAAGTCAGATCTGACAAGACTAGCTGCATGCTTGTTTCTGGTGTTATTCAGATACTACTGCAGAGAAATAGACCAGCAGGGCTGCCATGCAACTGGTATTGATTAAAAGTAAATAAATATGGCAGCCTCCATATACCTCTTACTTCAGTTCCCCTTTAATGTAACACATCATGTCCATTAGTCAAGGGGCCCCTGTAGTCACAGGAAAATGGAGACTTCCATATTTAGGTCATATTAATGTACAATAAAATTATCTAATTTTACAGCAATTTGATAAAAAAGATTGGATTTCCCAAAAAATCTAAAACTTTTTTCTTTTTTTTTCATTTGAGCAAGAAATCCAATCGAATTTCCCATTTTTATTTGATAAAAGTTTATTGGGAATAGTGGATTTTTCTGATCAATTTTTATGAACATTGAATGGTGTGTGGTAGATTGTCAGTTTATTAGTATACACACCCAAGCAATTTTCTCAGAGTTCCCAATAATCTTTATCATAATTGGGGAAAAATTGAAAATGTGTGTGGCACATTGGTTAGATTTTTGAAATGTTAGTCAGTCAGAAAAATTTAATTTGCTATTCTTGAATTGAACGGATATTTCAAAAATTGTATGGTGTGTGGCCACCTTAAAGCCATTCCTGTACATGGTCCCCCTGCACCTTTAAGAAACTGGTATAACTGGAAACTAAACTCTGCTTATGGAGTACAGACTGCTTACAACAGGGGTCCCCAAACTGTTTCGGTCAAGGGCCGGGGTCAACATACTTCAGACTACTGGGGGGCTGTAGCGTACAGAAAATTATGTAAAAAAAAAACCTATAACATTGGGCCTAGGTATTGTAGACAGCGCCTATTAAATGGGCAGTCCTCATGTCCCCCATTTAACCAGATTTTATGCCACCATGTGCAGAGAGTATGCTCCCCCCCCCCCCCCCCCACACACACACACACAGCAAGTGCAGTTGTTATGCCACCAACACAGCAAGTGCAGATAGTATCCCCCAACACTGCATGTGAAGATAGTATGCCCTGCAACACAGCATGTGCAGATAGTATGCCCTCCAACACAGCATGTGCAGATAGTATCTCCCCCCCCCCCCCCCAACACAACATGAGCAGATAGTATGCCCTCCAACACAGCATGTGCAGATAGTATCCCCCCAACACAACATGTGCAGATAGTATGCCCTCCAACACATCATGTGCAGATAGTATCCCCCCCCCCCAACACATGTGCAGATAGTATGCCCTCCAACACAGCATGTGCAGATAGTATCCCCCCCAACACATGTGCAGATAGTATGCCCTCCAACAAAGCATGTGCAGATAGTTTCCCCCCAACACAGCATGTGCAGGTAGTATCCCCCCAACACAGCATGTGCAGGTAGTATGCCCTCCAACACAGCATGTGCAGATAGTATCCCCCCCCCCCCAACACATGTGCAGATAGTATGCCCTCCAACAAAGCATGTGCAGATAGTATCCCCCCAACACAGCATGTGCAGGTAGTATGCCCTCCAATACAACATGTGCAGATAGTATACCCTCTAACGCAGCATGTACAGATAGTATCCCCGCAACACAGCATGTGCAGGTAGTATCCCCGAAACACAGCATGTGCAGGTAGTTTCCCCCGAACACAGCATGTGCAGATAGTATCCCCCCCAACACAACATGTGCAGATAGTATGCCCTCCAACACAGCATGTGCAGATAGTATCCCCCCAACACAACATGTGCAGATAGTATGCCCTCCAACACAGCATGTGCAGATAGTATCCCCCCAACACAGCATGTGCAGGTAGTATCCCCCCATACAGCATGTGTAGATAGTATGCCCTCCAACACAGCATGTGCAGGTAGTATGCCCTCCAATACAACATGTGCAGATAGTATGCCCTATAACGCAGCATGTACAGATAGTATCCCCGCAACACAGCATGTGCAGATAGTATCCCCTCCCAACACAACATGTGCAGATAGTATGCCCTCCAACACAGCATGTGCAGATAGTATCCCCCCCACACAGCATTTGCAGATAGTATCCCCCCCACACAGCATTTGCAGGTAGTATTCCCCCCCACACAGCATGTGTAGATAGTATGCCCTCCAACACAGCATGTGCAGGTAGTATCCCCGCAACACAGCATGTGCAGGTAGTATCCCCGCAACACAGCATGTGCAGGTAGTATCCCCGCAACACAGCATGTGCAGGTAGTATCCCCGCAACACAGCATGTGCAGGTAGTATCCCCGCAACACAGCATGTGCAGGTAGTATCCCCGCAACACAGCATGTGCAGGTAGTATCCCCGCAACACAGCATGTGCAGGTAGTATCCCCGCAACACAGCATGTGCAGGTAGTATCCCCGCAACACAGCATGTGCAGGTAGTATCCCCGCAACACAGCATGTGCAGGTAGTATCCCCGCAACACAGCATGTGCAGGTAGTATCCCCGCAACACAGCATGTGCAGGTAGTATCCCCGCAACACAGCATGTGCAGGTAGTATCCCCGCAACACAGCATGTGCAGGTAGTATCCCCCCAACACAGCATGTGCAGGTAGTATCCCCCCCACACAGCATGTGCAGGTAGTATCCCCCCCACACAGCATGTGCAGATAGCATGCCACCCAATACAGCATGTGCAGATAGTATGCCTTCCAACATAGCATGTGCAGATAGTATGCCTTTCAACACAGCATGAGCAGATAGTACTGCCCCCCCCCCCCAACACACAGCATTTGCAGATAGTATCCCCCCCCCCCCCCAGCACAGCATGTGCAGATAGTATGCCCTCCCACATAGCATGTGCACATAGTATGCCTTCCAACACAGCATGTGCAGATAGTATGCCCTCCAACACAGCATGTGCAGATAGTATGCCCTCCAACACAGCATGTGCAGATAGTATGCCCTCCAACACAGCATGTGCAGATAGTATCCACCAAACACAGCATGTGCAAATAGAATGCCCTCCAACACAGCATGTGCAGATAGTATGCCCTCCAACACAGCACACAATCTCTGTAGAAACATATGCAGTACAACCCTCCATTTCCACTTTGGAAAGGAACCATAACATTCCTGCACAGCACTGACCAAAATATGTGATTATACTTGTTACAAGTCATCCCCTCCATCCAGTTAGCCAGAAGCCAGCGAATGACAGCAAATTTCTGGCTTCAGTGTGGAAAGGTGGAGCCAGAACTGCTATTCTATATGCCAGCCACCAATATTTAAAGATGCAGCAGGCCGCATCTATAAGTAATACATTTTGTATGCGGAGGGCCGGTAAAAAAGCCTATACTATACTAAGGCCCGCTTCGAATCCCCTGAGGACCACTGGCTTCGAATCCCCTGGACTGATTCACTATACACTCCCATATCAGTCTGTGTTAATCCGAGTAGAATAACTGTGTTACATACTTACATGTTACCAAACTGGAATAAGGTTTGAACAGAACTCCTGACGTTTGTAAAGCTGAACTGAAGGGATTACCTTTTTGCTTTGGTAGAAGAGTGAACAGTATTCCTTTGCTGTTTTTGCTATCACTGCGTTTGCCTTGTGTAGATTTATCTTGCAAAGTTGTATATGCAGATAACTTCAACAAAAGCTAGGAGCTGGCATTGAGCACATGGTGCTCAGCAGAAGGAACACAATGTTTCTGTATGTGTTGTAATATTTAGGCGACTGTGGACAAGGCACTAGCAACAGTCATAGATTCAAGCTGACATTTGTTTAGGCAGGCAAACTGTGGATCAAAGCCAGTAACTATTTTGATTTGTTTGGGGATTCAGTAAATTGAATATAGGGACACTGCACAAGAAACAAATCATCTTGTCAGCTTGATCTAGACTCAGTCATACATTACTTAACTGTAGATTTCCACAAGGAATTACAGCCGCCCTATCACACTGATGCACTAGAGGGCAGCACATAGCCATAAATAAAAGATGTGCATCCTTGCATAAAAGACCTGTAATGCATGTATCAAAAAAGGGCGCCTGGAAAAAAAGGGCTATAGGGATATAGCCGAAATTATAAGTTGTAATTTAAAACAATATTTTTTGTTTATAGCTTGTAAATGAAAATGTGTTGCTAAGTAGGTTGAATAAATGGAAATTAAATGGCAAAATACCATCTATAACCACAAACAAATTCAGAAATGAAACATCAAATAGCATCTATAACAAAAAACGATATTTACACTTGTATTAAGCATAGTAATACAATGGTAGATTTTACAAGTAATTTTACTGCAATTATACCTAACTGTAGGCTCACACAGATCTCTCCCTAACCCCTAGACCCCCCCTCCCCTTGTGTAAATATACATCATTTAATAATTTGTATATATTACATATATTGTGCTGTAACTATACCTCACCCTCTCAGACAGAACCCTCCCTGTACCTATCTCTAACCCCCAGACCCCCCTGGTGGTGCCTAACCATCCCCCTGGTGGTGCCTAACCCTTAACCATACCCACTGCACAAACATCCTTACACACATATAAACAATGATATATTTAATCCTTAAAATACTTCACTATAAATAAACGCACCAGTAAATTTAATAGTGGCAGTATTGGACTGAAATAAATCACTCAGTGACTACCACATCATTGTGTGCATCGCTTTATATCGGTCACGATTTAGATCACTAAAGATGCAGTAAACCAAAGGAGGTCACCAGTTCCACTGCTGCATACACAGAAAATACTGGGCACCCAGACTGCATTGATGTAGGGCAGGAAATGGCGACTATGCTAAATGCACAGTAACTGGAAATATTTTAGTTATTAGTCATTAGGCCCATTTCACTAAAGCATTTGAATCCTTAGCGGCAATGCAATGCTAATGGGGACTTGCCTGAGTGCAGCCTTATTTTATGTAATGGCATCACCCTGTCAGTACTTATACATAACTGATGGGGTTAATATTCCAGGTAGTGACAGATATTAACTTCATAAAAATACAGTTACTACAGAATTTATGGGTTCAGGCGCAGTTTAGCTCAGTGCATTCATTGGAGCAAGGACATTTGTTAAGAGGTAGTTCTTGTAATAAATCTTTGTTGGTTGCTATTGGCAACAACACTACGCTTTCGTTCGGCACCATATCACAGAAGTGGAACTTCTTAGACATCGTCAAAGTTTCAGGAGTTTATTCAGTAAACAGAAATACAAGGTTAGGTGTCTAGCTTTCAGTAGTACCTATGAGAATGGAGCTGATTGTTTAAAGGTGTTCTTTTAGAAGACACCTGGCACTGCTCCGTTGCTTAACAGACAAACAAGTTTCACTTTTCCATGCACATGCAAGTTTGTAAGGGCGCATGTGATGCAAATGTGGAAGGTTTGGTCAATAGGGACCTAGAAGTAGGGCATCCCCAGTGAGCCTGGTTAAAAGGAGGCCACAAGGTCTTGCTCTCTCTCCCAGGGATAACTACCTAGAGCATAGAAAGTGTGTAAGCACGAGCATTGAAAAGTGAAACATAAAGAAAAGACTCATGGGTACTGTTTGAACCAGAAGAAGGGATCTGCAGATCAAGCCTTTTCAGGGGGGCTGTTAGAATTTAATTTATATGCTTGAATTCATAGACCTCAGTTACTTTAACTGAGTTAGTTAAAAGACTTGATGTGCAGAATCGCCCTTTAAGGAGAATTTCTCTTAGAGATAGACAGTTCTGATTTTCAGTAGAACATTGTACTGGAACTCCCAAGGCTGTATCAGAGATATCCAGTGCAGAGGCCAGACCAGCTGGCGACGAACCACATAAACATGAGCCATTGTTATGAAAATATTCTCACAAGTACATTAAACAATGTCCTCCTCAGAACAAGGTGACCGGTGCTAGGAACATGGAATTTTCCAGGCCATGCGCAGTAAAGACTGTGCTTGTCATGATATCACGGGTCCTTATCAGCCAATAGCAGGCGATGAGTTAGTGATCCGTCCCTGCTCAGATGATGTCACATTTAACTCTTCAGAGTTTAGTATAAGAAGAGCTAACGACCATGTTGCTGTTGTCACTCTGCAAGCTGCAATTTTGGTGCAGTTGTTTTTTTCTCTCATTCAGTATAATTTATTTGCAAGGGCACCAAAAAAATCACATGCCCAAAACATACATTTAAGTTAATTTGCTTCCCCCTAAAACTGGGCCTGAACTATGATGGGCATATAACTATGGTAGGGATTAGACAATGAGCTCCTCTGAGAGACAGTTAAGGGCCTGACATATCATTGCTATGCTGATGACACCCAGCTATAGTTGGCATTCAAACCTGACGTCACAGACCCTACTCCACAAATAAACGCATGCTTAGCTGAGCTTCAGGAGTGGCTAAAACTTAATGCTGACAAAACTGAGGTTCTTGTTATCGAGGGCCAGGGCTCAACAGCAAAGCAGCCCCAGTCTCAACCAACACCGCTAAGGATAGGGAGCTCAGACCTGAACAACTCAGACTGTGTGCGCAGCCTGGGAGTACTGATTGATGGGAAGCTAAGCTTCAGGAATCAAATCTCAGCTGTTGTGAAACATTCCTTCTTTCACCTAAGGAATATTGCAAGGATTAAACACCTAATTCCTTCAGAGGATCTTCCAACCCTAGTTCATGCCTTCGTCACATCAAGGTTAGACTACTGCAATGTCCTCTACACAGGTCTGCATAAGAAAGACTTATGCCGCCTGCAATTAGTACAGAATGCCGCCGCAAGGCTGTTAACGAGCCAACCCCGCCATTGCCACATAACACCAACCCTGTGCTCACTCCACTGGCTACCGATAAAATAGAGAATTCTGTTTAAGATTGGCTTACTGACATTCAAATCCTTGCACAATCTGGGCCCTGGATACCTGAAGGACTTGTTGCAACTGCATCACACCCCTCACAATCTTAGATCAAAAGGACGTAACACCTTGGTCACCCCCAGAGTCCACCTCAAAACCTTTGGAGACAGAGCCTTTTGTCATGCTGCCCCTACACTTTGGAACTCCCTGCCACACCCAATCAGGACAGCTCCATCCCTGGAAGCATTTAAGTCTAAACTGAAAACCTACCTCTTCAGTCTGGCATTCATGAAGATCTGACTATCTCCTCTGTAACACAACTCAGCCTGCAACCCTGTATTAATCTGAGACACAACTATGTGCTTTGAGTCCTATGGGAGAAAAGCGCTTTACAAATGTTATTGTTATTAGTCTGTAAAGCGCTGCTGAAGATGTTGGTGCAATATAAATGCTTAATAATATGTGGATACAGGTTGGGAATGGAGAATTTTGCGATGGATAATATACTACAAGCTATTTTAGTTTTTTTGGAAGATTCATAAGCTGAACTAGCTGAGAGAGCAGTATTATGGAAAATGGCAATCACTAGTGTCTGAATAAAATCTAGCAGGATAGGAGAGTAAAGGCTAAGCTAGCAAATTTGGCTCACCATTAGTCATAGCCCACACATTTCATTGATGTTTAACAGAGGTGTAGTTCACTTATACAGAAAGAACAAGTCAGCCTGAGAGCTTTACATATTAATGTGAAGTACCTTTTTTTTCTAAAGCAGTCCTCAAGAACAAAGTCTTCTAGACAGCTGAGCGAATGACTGCAGCTATCTTCACAAAACCTTACCCTACACACAGACACTGCACTTTTCAAAGGGAATAGTTCTGGTGGATTAAGCCTTTGGTGTTGAGAATATGTGCTAAAGTATAAGATCAGCTGCCGCACGTGTTGGAAGGAATGCAGTAGATGGATATTAAATGGTACAACACTGTTACTGGCTGATAATACGCTTGTTGCGATACTTGTTCTAGTTCCTTCTTTTACTCGTTAGATCTCTGATGTACAACAGCCTTTGTCTTCTACTGTTCCACTGGAAGCCTCCTTGAAGTATGTTTGTAGATGTTTTCACGGCAGTCATATACAGCAAGGGACCCAGTGGCCACTTATCTTCCTTGCAGTATCCTATCATTAACCTGCAGGAAGATGCGGCATGTAGGGCAGCCTAAAATGTTTAAATAATCCATTATTACACAGGGATAAGTAGCAATAAGAGAAAAATAAGATAGTTGCTATGTTAGTACAGTTGTAGCATCAAAGAGGTTAAGTACTGACTAGGATTCACTCCCTTCATCTGTTCATTTGAATCATTACGAAGTTATAACAAATGAACACCCCATGGGACCCACTGCTTTCAGCTGCAATTTATGCTTTCTAGGGATTGCCAGCAATTCCAAAAGCACTTCTCAACACACCTGACTAAAAGAGGCATTTCTGTTATTCACTGTAATATAGCAACACCAGTATAAAATAGTCACACGGGAGAGTTGAGGAATCTGGTGGGGTAGGTTATTATTAAGGTTAAACTGCTTGGCGGGCTTTGAATAAACCTGGATCATTGTTGACAATACCATTTTGAAATGGTCTTGCAAAACCATAACATTCAGGCTGTTTTCTGTAGTTTCTGTTACTTTTTATGAATATTTTGTTCCACATCACACTTGCTGCATTGTATGAGGAACACCACATTATGGATGAGCAACAGTATGATCCTGTGACTGGCACCTGACTAGCTATTCAATAACTAGTCCTTGAGCAAGATTCCCTAACACTGCATGGTGGCCTACTGAGCGTGCCCCTTAGTGGCCACAGCTCTCAAGCACTTTAAGTTCGACAGGAGAAATGTGCGACCTATACAAATGTTAGGATTATTATTAATATATTGGCTGCAATTGCTCATATATTTATTGCAAAGTTGCTCCCAATTTATTGCGAAGTAAGTTGACTAGTTGTACTTTATTTCATTGGTTTCTCATTGAAAAGAAGTATCATTTTTTAATTAGTCACATTAGTTCACACATACACCTAGTTCATTGAAGTTGTGTTAAAAAGTGTGAATACTAGGAATAGTGGGGCGTCTTTCATAATGCCTAAATGCCATTCCGCCTGACTTCTTCACCTCTGTGAATGCAAAACCACATGTAGGCTTCCTGTATAAATGCTCGTTTTTATCTAATGAGCCTTTTCAGTGTCCTTGTTCCTATTCTGTGCTTACGTGGGTATCGGGCACATTTATTAAGAAATAGAACTCATTTAATGCACATGTACTATGTAAATGAAGCTCTTTTCATCTTAAATGAAACAGACAGGAATAACAGCTTGGTGTTGAAGGGTTTCAGGGCGCGATATGTTTCCAAGAAAATCTGCGTGTCCAGCCTATTGGAGAAGCTTTGTTAGTGGTTTCATGTTGTGCAATGTAACAAAGAAATCTATCAAATGATTTAATTAAGCTAATCTTGGACTTTCCCTTTACATCAGGATATAATGACTAATGCTGAGGAGAGCTTATTATATGTGTAACCGTCAGAGATGGCATCAGTAGGACACTTTCACACAGGGTAACAGAGAATAGAATTCTGTCCATTTCCCAACAAAGCCGCACACAGGGGTTTGAGACTCTGCAAGGCTCTCACCCTTAATACGGTTTAAAAAGAAGCACTGATGGACATGTCAGAAGAAAAGTGACATCCTTTATAGGGTACCCAACAATCTGCGTCTATGTACATTATATAATGGCAATGAAACAGCACGTACGTTTAACCACACTTTACATAACTTGGCAAGGTCGAAACAGAATGTTAAACATATACAATTGGGGGGTTTCCTAAATTGCCATTGTCATAAAGAAGATACGTAATCCTGTACTGCTAACCTTCTAAAAAATATATTTTTCTGTCCGTAATCCCAAACATCTGACAATAATGCTTAAACAAACAATTCATATTACCATATCACCACGTATAAGCCTAACCTAAGTCTAAAAATAGACCAAAATCCACACCCACCGGTTAGGCCACCCCCAATGTGGCACCCCAGCTCTCTATGCAGAACATGTGTTGGATCGTGCTAATTAATGCATGCTCTGTGCTCTAATATCAGCATTTCCCTGGCAGCTTCTGAACTGGCCACTAGAGCCCCAAGCTCACTGTCATGTGACTGCAGTGAGCCTGGAGCTCTAGTGGCCAGTTTGGAAAGCTGCCAGGTAGACACATGGGTGCAAGCTGGAGTGAGAACAGGTAGCTATGCATTCTGCAGCACACTCTTAGTCATTTATTGCTTTGATTGCTCTAGCACTTTTTTGCAATATGCACTGTCATATGGTTTGTGAGGCTGCTATGGTTTCAATATACCAGTATGTGTGTGGTCTTAATTACTTGTGTTGCTGACACCACACCACAAATTGTTATATTCATTGGTAATTGCACTCAGGGCCGGGCCGAGGCATAGGCTGGAGAGGCTCCAGCCTCAGGGCGCAGTGTAGGAGGGGGCGCACAATTCATTCAGCTGTCATACCTAATTGTGTATGAAGCAGAAAGAAATAAGAAAAGGGGATACATAACAGTGACTGCAAGCCAGATAACTAGATATTAAGTTGCTGGGGAGGTTGTGGGCCCTGTGGCCCTCTTAGTGTAATAGCAATTAGTGTGTGACGGATGGGGTGGGAGGGATGGAGGGGCGCACTTTGGTGTCTCAGCCTTGGGTGCTGGAGGACCTTGTCCCTGCTCTGTTTGCACTATTATATACAATATACTCCAATTGTGCTCTGTGTTTTTCATATTTCCCTCTTTGAAATGAATTCATAAAATTGAATTAATGGATAGCTCCAGTTCATCCATGAGAAGAAGAGGTCATACAAGTCAGAAAGGGATTAAGATGAAATGGGGCCATAGTAAAGATAGTACTTTTTGCCCAGCCCTGATGGTCAACTGACTTTTTCTTTAGATTTGGTGGGGGCTAGCATCTACCGAGCCCCTAGAATCTCTCCAGACCCTTGGCAACTGCCTAAAATTGCCTTGTGGATGATCGGACTCAAATACAAATTGTAACAAATTTATCTGCTGGGCCTTATGGAGCACCAAGATACCGAGCCTCTGTGACTCTGCTTCCGTGTTCTTATGGAGAACCTGTATGCTGGACTGACAGATGCACACAAGTGATACAGATTCTTGCGGTGAATATGCTTTATGTGTGCGACCAATGAGGTGACAATAATTTGGGCTTATGTGCAAATTTCAAGAAAATTGTAAGCCGCTTGTAATTGGTTCATTCAAAATCAATAGAGTGCATTTGATTGGGCAGTATATAATTAGCCAGCAGGCCATAGTTGTTAGAATCTCATTGATCACCCACACTCAGATGTAAAATTGATCCGTTTGTGTAATCTGTCTCTTAAAGGGAAGGTTCAGGGAGTAGGGAAAAAAAATAAAAATCCATATCCACTTACCTGGGGCTTCCTCCCGCCCGTGGCAGGCAGAACTACTGAGCCTGCGCAGTACAGCCCAGAGGACGTCTGATGACGTCAGCATGCCCCCGTGAGGCACAGATTGGAGTGCAGAAGAGCCCGACCTGGCAGCCGGGCCTGGCCAGGTCGGGTCGGCCACCGGAGACGACCGGGAGCCTCCGGAGCGGCGGCGAGGGCACCTCCTGCCTGCCACGGGCTGGAGGAAGCCCCAGGTAAGTGGATATGGATTTTTTTTCCACTCCCTGAACCTTCCCTTTAAAGGAGGAGTTCACCTACTCTTTAGTGCTGGGCTTCAGTTTCGAACAGCATCTGAAAGAAATCATTTCATCGTGTCTCCATATGATGTTGTCCTCTTGTTGCTCCAGAAGAAAAGTATTGAAGATCATCAGAAGAAAGAAATAGTTCCATCAGGCACTGCAGTTAATTCAGATTTAATTTTGTTTTCAGTGTGATATGAATCACAACATGAATCACACTTTTCTTCTCAAGGAGTGTAGGGTCTACCGGCACTACGAGACTTGTAGCCGTATCACTGGAGGTAGGAAATGACAGATATTGAAACGCCACCTTGATTAAAGAATCATGAGCACGCAGTTTCTTTAATCAAGGTGGCGTTTCAATATCTGTCATTTCCTACCTCCAGTGATACGGCTACAAGCAGGGCTGTGGAGTCGGTCCAAAAATCCACCGACTCCGACTCCTCAGTTTAGGATTCCACCGACTCCGACTCCACGACTCCGACTCCTCTAATTTGCATATTACAATTTTGTTGATTAAAAGTATGTAACATGAAATTCGTCTCTTAACTGCCAACGCTTAAGAATTTTACAAGACAACTGAAGTGAGAAGGATATGTAGACTACTATATTTATTCCCTTTAGACTAAACTAGTCCTTGGTAAGAGTACTTGTAAAAGGTACAACCGGAACAAAGAACATCTATCAAGTGTGGGTGCATGTAAGAATGATGTGCAGGTACTCTGCAGGGGAATGAGGAGATTGTAAACAGACAACACCTCTGTGTTCACTGTGCACAGCATTCTCAGTGGATTCCCTGCAGCTCTGTGGGGAGTGCATATGTAGAGTATAGTACTACTGTGTAACAAAGTAAACCTGAGACAGATGAAATTAAAATTTTATACATACCTGGGGCTTCCTCCAGCCGCCTTCAGGATAATCAGTCCCTCGTTGTTGTTGTCCTCCTCCACCACCTGGATCTTCTGCTATGAGTCCTGGTACTTTGATTCATTGAAGCGTAGTGTGCATGCACACACTACGCCGCCAGGAGAATACTACACCTGTGCAGCACTATTGCGCAGGTGCAGAATGTTCCTGGCTGTGGGAGCGGCATGCGGCCGGACAGCACTGACTGGCTGAATTACCAGGACTCATAGCAGAAGATCCGGGTGGTGGAGGACAGTGAGGGACTGATTAGCCTGAAGGGGGCTGGAGGAAGCCCCAGGTATGTATAAAACTTTACTTTTCATCCGTCTCAGTTACCCTTTAATTTGTAGTCACCAAACCAAATTTTAATAACATATCAAATTATTTTATTTCATCAGCAAAGGGAGTGCATACATTTGCATAAATCAGCATCAATGCAGAATTATTTCCATCTCGTTGACCATCTCTATTAGTGACACAGCTACACATCAGGCTTTATTCTTACAGCATAGATGTTATTTAGTATATATAAGAGTTTCCTGTGTACACATCATATATACAGTCACAATCAGATGTGTATATCTGACCTTAAAAATACGGGGACTGCTTTATTGATGCAGCACAAGTAACTAATTTTGATTGGTTTATTTCATTTTTGTGGACTAAGCACAGCTATTACTGTATATATACTGTATATATGCATTATTTTGAATGACTATTATCTGAGAAATAGAACATTTTATCATATTTTCTATTTTAATTAGTTACAAATTCATTAGGAGTCGGAGTCGGTGCATTTTTTCCCGACTCCGACTCCAGGCACCCAAAATTGCCCGACTCCACGACTCCGACTCCACAGCCCTGGCTACAAGTCTCGTAGTGCCGGTAGATTTCTACCTCCAATGGTCGCAGGTTTCCCATAAAACAGTTCATCAACTGTGGCATCTGCTATGTTATATACCTGGTTACTTGCAGTGATTGTGCCCTGCAATATGTAGGGTGCACCACCAGACTTCTGCGTGCCAGAATTGGAGAACATTACTGCGGCCCTGGGTGGTTGAGTTCTAATGTTTCACATGTGAAACATTTTCGCCAAGTGCATCAGGGCGACATGTCCTCTTTCTCCTTTCATGGCTTAGAAAGGATATCTTTGAATGTGAGGGGTGGCGATGCATCTAAACAGCTGAAAAGCCGCAAGGCTTTATGGATTTTTAGGTTAGGTACAAGGCTCCCTCGAGGTTTGAACTCTCGATGGGACTTAGCTTTAATTACATAATATTGCTCACGAGCCCGAACTTTCTCTTTTTATCTTTATACAAAGTTGATTTTATTATTTTATTGTATATAATATTTGAGTGGGGTTGTTATCTGTGGTTTTTTTGGATATAATCAATAGTTTTGACTTTTTGATAAAATTTTCCATACCTTGCAACCTTATACACATGTGTTCTGTTAATATCCCCTCCCATCTGTGAAGTTTGAGGGCGTATCCCTGGCTTTTAGGGCCGCCCCCTTCACAGGGGGTGGATATATATGGGTACTCTGTGTCATTTTCACTTTAGCTATGATTAAAGGGACTCCGAGCAGTGCAGAAACTATGGAAAGATGCATATCATTTTAAAGCTCTCTTTCTCCTCTTTCCAATGATATATAAACCACCACCCTACGTCTTTTAGTTTTCGCTATTTTCGCAATTTAAATTGCCGCGACCGTGATTTCGATCGCGAAAATAGAGAAAACTAAAAGGTGTAGGGCAACGATTTAGGTGTCGTCAGAAAGAGGAGAAAGAGAGCTTTAAAATGATATCCATCAAACCATAGTTATATTGTATTACACAGGACGACACTTTCCCCAGTGTCAGCAGCTCCATTCTGCTGAATGCAGCTGCTGACTTTGACAAAAAGTCGCCCTGTGTAATACAATATAACTATGGCTTGATGGATATCATTTTAAAGCTCTCTTTCTCCTCTTTCTGACGACACCTACATCGTTGCCTTACGCCTTTTAGTTTTCTCTATTTTCGCGATCGAAATCGCGGCCGCGGCAATTTCAATCGCGAAAATAGCGAAAAATAAAAGGCGTAGGGTGGCGGTTTATATATCACTGGAAAGAGGAGAAAGAGAGCTTTAAAATGATGTGCATCTTTCCATAGTTTTTGCACTGCTCGGAGTCCCTTTAAGGACCAGTAGGTCTGAAACATGTCCGCTACTGATGCGTGATTTGGTGTTTTGATTTTGGATACGTTCATAATAAAGGATTCATTTTAGGACATGTGCGGACCCCTTTCCTTTTGCTACAAGGTGGCGTTTGAATATCTGTAATTTCCTACCTCCAGTGATACGGCTAAGTCTCGTAGTGCCGGTAGACATTATACTCCTTGGGAAGAAAAATATTGGCGGTCTTGTTGCCGATCTTGAATTATTGCTATTTTCAGTGGTCTGGAAGGTCAGGTCAGTTTGAGTAGGCAGTTCAGATATGCCCGGTTAACACCTGCATTAAAAAACGGACAGTTTGCGGATCGGAACGGATACTGTACAATTGGAACGGATGCGAACGGATCCAATGTTAACTTATGGATCCGTTCACATCCATCCGTTCAAAAGGATCCATTCTGCACAATCTGCAAGTTTTCAGCTGCAGCTATTTGTCCCGACCACTGAACCTAGCGGACCGGAAACAGAAGATGAAACCCTGCATTGCGGGCAATGAGAACGGAACGTTTCTTCACACTAGTGAAGAAACGGACCATTAATACAATACAATACAATAACATTTCTATAGCGCTTTTCTCCCACGTCACATGACTACGCTTCCTCCTTCAACCCAGAAGGAGGAAGCGTGGTAGCCACATGACGTGACGTGGGATGCGATTGAAGGTGGAAGAAGATGGAAGCCTGGAAGAAACCTTCCCTACCACCCAGCTGCAATTGAAGACGGAAGCCTGGGTACGTTTTAACCCTCCCTCACCTGTCCGGCTGCTGCAGCAATCAGAGTGGCAACGGAGTTAAAACAGATCTGATCAACCGGTGATCAGGTCTGTTTTCACGGATCAGTTTGCCAGTGTGAACCAAGCCTTACAGATCTGGTGAAGCGGAAACCAGATCCGTTTGGTTTTATTTCCCAATGTAAATCGTGCCATGGTGTTAGGGTTAGGTCTTGTTTATTCTAGGGTTATGTCTAATTATAAAGTTACAGTGTAGAGAAAAGGTTAGCATAAGGCCTTGTTTAAGGGTTTAATGTTGGGGCCAGGTAAATACTGGTGTTGGTGGTAAACTTTTAATTAGTACAATTATAATTAAAAGATTCAGGTGAAGGCTTTCTAGAGGTCTCTGTGAGTGAAGCAAAGTATGAATTTAGATAAAATTTGTAGGTTAGCAGTGAAATAGGTTAGGTGTACTTTGGAGATATTGGAGTTAATTTTAAGCATCGACACCCCTTTGCCCAATATGGCAACAAGATATCAGAGTTGAAAATCAGCATTCCATTGTCAGAAATTGAAAGTGAGAATGAGAAGGTCTATTGTGTGCCCACATTTATTTATCAGTCTCTTGGGTTGGCTGAATAGGGCAGTGTTTCTCAAATCTTTCCTCGTGACTCCCCAACAGTGCATGTTTTGCAGACAACCTCACCTATGCACAGATGGGGTAATTGGTGTCTCAGTTACATGGAATCCACCAAGGTGAGACACTAATTACCCCACCTGTCCATAGGCGAGGACAGATTTGAGAAACACTGGCATAGGGTATATGCTGTCGCTAGCATTTACATATACCCTATTCTACCTGCTGAGGCATTAGAAACTCTCCTTGTATTGCTTTATATTTCACTTTGAAGTCTTGTACATTTTATTGTGCATAGTCTTATTTACTTATTTTTATCATTTTGGAGTAAGAAATACAGTTGTGTATTCAGTTTTTCATTCACATGGCATATTTTTAATGTTGTGCAGACTTATTTTGTGAAATGTAATTTATAACAGTGGATTAAAGTAATTTTAGAACAGGCAGTATTTATCGACAGTCATACAATACGTATCTGCATTCTCTCTTTGGTTTAATGTGTACAAAGGAATTTGCTTCCTTGAGTCATCCAGCTGGATTTTTTTATTGATTTAAATGATCAAAACAAATTTGATGTGTGTGAATAAAGTCTCCACATTGAGCTTATTCTAAGAGTACTGAGTGGGTATTATTCATTATTGTAGTGGTCGTGGAAGGTAACAGATGAGATGTGTGTTTTTAACACAAAGAGATCTCCACTAACCAGCCAGTTGGAGCTCAGTCTGTTGCCATGAAGTACTTGGTGACATGCTTTGTTTTAAAGTACCCCTGTCACCAGTTTAAGGAGCTTCTCCAATTTACTGGGCTGCATGCAATGAAAGGAGTGTGAAGGCCACCAATTCCTTTGTAACCCCTACATGGACTCAAGTCCATGTCCACTTTTTAGCTAATTTAAAAGTAAAACAGTAGGCTTTCAGCTTGTACTGTTTTTTTCAGATTCCTCTTGACTGACAATGTTAGAACATTTAATCAGAAGGCAGTAAAGAGATTTTTTTTTTGCAAATATAAGTGTCATCCAGATACATTAATTACAAGGGATATTGCAAGGATTGTGAGGTATTTATGGAAAGTAGATGAGACCCTTGGTTTACTTATTGCCTGCATAGACTCAGGCTGACATGAAATGTTTTTTACAGACCCTGTCCTGTTCACTGTACGTTGCTGGAGCTTGGAAACAGTTAACTGTATGTTACTGAGCAGGGAAGGGATTGCCCCAGTGTAGCGCCGCCCATGGCTGCAGATGTGTAAAGCCACAAGATAAACATTATAAAAGTACAGGATAGCAATAGCAGCATCCTCCTCTTTTGATGGTTTTCTGTAGAATTTCCTATATTGATCATAATGTGGAGAACAAGGGTCAGGTTGCATTTGAAGTCATGCAGTCATCTAACAGCATGTGATTCCATAGCATGGTGCAGCAGACTTTGTAGCATGTTGCCCTTTCAGATTTATTACAGAATCAACATGTGCTGCAAGGCAAGTGGCCTTTAAGTATGCATGTTTATTATTATATACATTTACCCAGCTACACATGAATGTGAGCAATCATAATTCATGGATCAATAAAGCTTATGCTCCAGAAACATTCCCTGAAAGTTTAGTGTCATCTGTATACTAGCAATAAGTGCTATGCTTATTGCTTTGTATTTTTTTGGGTGCACCTTTTTAATTAAGTGTAATAAACATTGTTTTTTTTTCCCTTGGCATGGACCCCCCACCAGTATCCATTTATTTCCAGCAATACATTCATGGTATAAATGTACTTAAACAGCCCTGAATTTACACTTGGCGCTCACATAGACATTTTCTAAAGATTTGCCTGTGAGCCCCTACTTAATCATTTGTGCTCTAGTAATTTACTGGCTTAGAGGCTTCTGCTGTTGTGGAAACACATGTAGGAATCCTTCCATAATCTTTACCCCCTAGGACAGTATTTACTTTATTTGATTCTCGATCTGTGTTCTCTTTTTAATGTTGTCCACTGTTTCTTTCTGTTCTGATGGCTGCCCTTCGGATAGGCTGACCTCTGCTCTCCAAATGACATCCTGCAGTTGAATATCCATCATACTCTAAAGACTGTTGATGCTCTTCTGGCTGTGGGGGAGAAAATACCACCTCCTTCTACATCTACTTTCTTACACTCCTGGGATCTGATAGGCGTCTTACTCTTGCATATACTCCTTTTTGTATTCATATACTTAAGCTATCACTGGAATGCTGTATTGGCATAGCCTATTTGCATGTGCACACTTGCATCTGTAGATCTGGAATTCTAAAGGTATCCATTTAATTCTCATTCTACCTTGTGTTATCAGGTTGTGTTATCAGGCTGCTTTCTATACCTACCTTGCTTTATATAGCCATGTTTATTACCACCAATTTTGTGGGGTTCAGGATATCATAATTGTGATTTGGCCTTCACCTTAGTCATGAACACATCAAAATTGACTAATTTTAACAAAACCGTACACACAGCATTTATATTTCAGTATCTCTATGAAACAAAGACTGGTTTACACAATCAAAGACTGTAAGCCATTATGGAATGCGAGTCAGGTATTCCAGTAAAAGAATCAGATGTTCTGTTCCAGTGTGAGTTTAATGTGCCCAACATCAATGATTGCCTCTCCAGATAGACTGCTGAGGACATCAGAAGAGCTGTGGATGCTCATTAGGGTGAATAAGGCTCTGCTCACACTACAAAGCAATATGGACCTTTTTTTGTCCATTTTGCCGGATCAGAAATGCAGAGGTCAATGAAAGCTATGTTGTTAATACAGAGCAGGGACAAGGTCCTCCAGCACCCAAGGCTGAGACACCAAAATGTGCCCCTCCATCCCTCCCACTCCAGCTGTCACACACTGATTGCTATTAGACTAAGAGGGCCACAGGGCCCACAACCTCACCAACACCTTAATATCTAGTTATCTGGCTTGCAGTTACTGCTAGGTATCCCCTTTTCTTATTTCTTTCTGCTTCATACACAATTAGGTATGACAGCTGAATGAATTATGTGCCCCCTCCTACACTGCACCCTGAGGCTGGAGCCTCTCCAGCTTATGCCTCGGCCCGGCCCTGTGTTGATAGGATCTGTTCACTTGATGCATAGCAATGAATTCCCAATGCAAAGTCCCAACCTGCATGATTTTTTTCAATGGAAGCCTATGGTGGACCATACCCACCTTCGGACTCTAAATGGACCACAGGACCACCAGAGCAGATGCCTGACCATTGGAGATCCGGTTCCAGTGTGAACCCAGCCTAAAGGTTTTGATTGAAACAATGGAGTCACAGTTGGGTAGAAAATGTATAAATGGAGAAAATTCTCTGACACTATTACCCTCTGAAGAAGTAAGTATATTTAAAAAAAAAAAGCACAGTTAAGGCTGTGTTCACACTTGGGCAAGTTCCCACGTGTTTAAATGCATCAGACAACATGAACAGATGCACACCCAATGTAAGTCAATGGGTGGTTCCCATTTTGTGCAAAATTGCATTTGTGTTGCATAATTTTTACTCAGCTGGCAGTAGATATTTTGATATCGCTCACGTATTTTCACCTAAAAACCCGTATGGTGCCAAAATCCAGAGTGAAAAAAAAAGTCACAATTTCGAAGCACTCTGATGTGAACCTCACCAAAGATTGGAGGTAGAGTCCTCCTGAGAAAAAGTCGTGCATTTGTGTTCATAGTGCATGAAATAAGATTGGTGTTCACTGGAGGCCAACATAGAAGAGACTATTACTATAGAAACTGCAGCCCATGTAAAATGTGAGGAGGTAAACATCAGAGAATTTTACTCACAGGTCCATTGAAGTACATTGAAGTGCTCTGACTTCATCAGTGTTTTGCAGGTTGTTCAAACATGACTTTCAAATACATTAACTGAAACCCTTTTTAATTTGGCCAGTCAACATCATCATGATCATCAGGTCTGATCTGAAACGCCTAACATGTTTGGCTTAATGCCAATAAGGGCACAGACACACTATAAGCGCTTTTCTGAGAGCTTTTTGGCCTCCAGAACTTTCTGAGAGGTTTTTTTTTAAAAAAAATGTTCCCATTGACTTACATTAAAATCACGGTAAAATTGTGCAACTTTACCGCAATTTTAATGTAAGTCAATGGGAGCATGTTTTAAAAAAGCTCTCAGAAAGCTATAAAGGCCAAAAAGCATTCAGAGTAGCACTTATAGTGTGTCTGAGCCCTAATGCTAGGTACACACATTGCGTTCTTTTGGTCGAGATATACGTTCGATTGATCATTTCCGTAATTTCTGATATTACTTTTGATCGTTTTACCACTCGATTTCTCATAGAAGTGAATGGAAATTGATAAGAAAAGATAAGAGAATCAAACGGGAAATCGAACAGAAAAATGAATCAAATCGATCGAATGGGAAATCGACTGAAAAAATGCGGTGTGTACCCAGCATTAAAGAGACTCTGAAGTCTCATAAAATTTACGTTTTTATTTTTAAAATGTTTTATCATAGCCCTCCCTAAAACGCTGCAGGCTGTAATCTCACTAAATCCCCCCTAACACCCCCCTCCCTCTCCCCCACAAAATCCACGACTTACTTGGTCGTGGATTTGCAGCTGGAGGAGGCAGAGCTTTCAGCCGCAGCTTTGCCGCCTTATGCGTCAATCAGCCGCGTATCTCCGCCTCTCTCCTGAAGGAAGACTGAGAGGGGCGGGCAGAGGCGGTGATCCGGGCTGAGAGACGCGTGGAGAGACAGCGCTACAGCTGCCCGGATGGCTCTGCATGCTTTCGCATTTTCGCGAGATAATTCGCGATTGCGCAGAAACTCATGTGAAAACACTAGTGCGGCGGTGATATGAGTTATCATGGTTTAGTGAATCAAGCCCGATAAACGTTTGCACGCTATCATGTGAGCGTTTCACGTGAAAAGCGCACGTGATCGCGCAATAACCTTAGTTTATCACGTGAAATAATGCTGTTCATGTGTAAACTTTTGCGCACGGCAGAGCGCATGATAACTGCTGTGTAGCCCCAGGTAAGGTACAAAAAGTATTTATTAGACAAAGGCGACGTGTTTTGCAAGCTCTTACCTACTTTCTCAGGCCAATAATCGCTAAGCCGAGCTCTGAGGTGCTACTGACTGGGAATACCTACCTGTGAGAAGTACCTATAATCATTTCAAGTAAGGATTGTCATGCCCTTTCTTATGAAATGTATCAGAGCTCCAGCAAAGTGCAATGATTTGGGTAACAGTTACCCCCCTCAGTTTTAGGTACTGTGTGAAGGGCACAGAAGCACCTGAATAATGGTAAAATTCAGTAGGCATTGTGGGATCACTGAAATAAATAGCAAATTCTCAACTGCAGCTGATCGTTGAATTCAGTAAACAGCAATAAGCGCTTTCATGTATTTAAACTGTATATTTTAACTCTGTAATATATGTTAGAGATGATCAAGTGTTCAATGAGAGGAGGTTGGTACCATCACATAAATGGCTTTTACGTTCTTTCTATTTATCCATACATCAAGTTTACAATTAGAGAAGAGCCAAATGCAAATGTTTTGAATAATAGTGCAAGGTAAATTCCAGCTTGCTCTTCTATATGGTGGCTGAGGCCCCGTGCACACCAAAAACCTCTAGCAGATCTGCAAAACGCTACAGGTTTTTGAAGCAGATTTTCAGAGTGATTCCAGGCATGTTTAGAGACGTTTTCTAAACATGTCTAGCGTTTTTTTGGAGCGGTTTTGTGTAGCAGATTACAAATATTGTTACAGTGAAGCTGTTACTGAACAGCTAATGTAACAAAAAGGCCTGGAAAACAGCTCTGATCTAGCGTTCTTCAGAGCAGTTTGAGCTTTTCCTATACTTTACATTGAGGCAAAAACACATCTGCAAACCGCAAAAGTGCTGCAGGAGCCAAGTTTGCGGTTTGCCAAAAACCTCAAACCGCTGGTTTGCACCATCCCATTGAATTACCTTAGCCAAGCGTTTTCACGGGCAGAAGCGGTTTGCGGAACACTTCTAAAACCGCTCGGTGTGCACCAGGCCTCAGAGTGGAAATGTCCACCTGTAATGGCACCTCTGCTGCTTCTGTGCAAACCCCTATGCTTGCTTAATGCATCAGGCGTCATACTGTGCACCAGGGCAGCAGCTTCATGCAGTATATCCTCTGTATTTACAAATCCGTTCTTCATTATTAATAATATATTGATTATTTTAATGATGGAAACTAAACGCAAAAATCAAAACCTCTTCATAGTTCAGGTTGCTATGTGAATGCGCGATTCTGCATTTTGTTAACTTTAATTTTTTGCTAAAATAATTTATAGAGCTATTTCTTAAATGTCAACTGAAGTGAGAGGGACATGGAGGCTGCCTTATTTATTTCATGTTAAACAATGCATTTTGCCTGGCTATCCTGCTGATCCTTTACCTCTAATACTTTTAGCCATAGACCCTGAACATACGTATCAAATGTTTGATTAGATTTGCAGGAAAGCTTGTTTCAGGTGTATGATTCAGACACTACTGATGCATTAAAGAGACTCTGTAACAACAAAAACCTCCCCTGGGGGGTACTCACCTCGGGTGGGGGAAGCCTCCGGATCCAAATGAGGCTTCCCACACCGCCGTCTGTCCCACGGGGGTCTCGCTGCAGCCCTCCGAACAGCCGGCGACAGAGCCGACTGTAGCTTCAATATTTACCTTTGCTGGCTCCAGCGGGGGCGCTGTGGCGGCTTTCGGCACGGAAATAGACGGAAATACCCGATCTCCGTCGGGTCCGCTCTACTGCGCAGGCGCCGGAAACTTGCGCCTGCGCAGTAGAGAAGACCCGACGGCGATCGGGTATTTCCGCCTACTTCGGAGCCGTCAGAGCGCCTGCGCAGGAGCCAGGAAGGTAAATATTACGTCACCGCTGCACGGAGGGCTGCAGCAAGACCCCTGAGGGATGGAGGCCGGCGTGGGAAGCCTCATTAGGATCCGGAGGCTTCCCCCCACCCGAGGTGAGTACCCCCCAGGGGACGTTTTGTCGTTACAGTTCCTCTTTAAAGATCAGCAGGATTCCAGGCAACTAGTATTGTTCAAAAGGAGATATATATGGCAGCCTCCATATTCCTCTAACTTGTCCTTTTAAGATGCCCATTAATGGTGGAATTTTTGCAAACTATTGTATTTTCAATAAGATGATTCAGATTGAAAGAAAGCAAGGTACTTTATCCACAGTATTGAAGAATCCAAACTATTTCTGATATTGAAAGCCCTTGAAATCGCATCTATAAAAAATGGGATCATTCAGCATCTATTGAGCCCACCAGCGTCTTCGTTTTCATACAATACAATCTGAATAATCTGACTAAATGTATGATTGTTCAATAAAAATTGGACTGTTCATGGGTGCCTTCATATCAACCATATATATACTGTAACTACTGTGAAATAAATCCCATTGATTATATTGTCTGGCTTTTACAAAACATGCTATGACAATAAATATATCACTGCATAGAGGGCAATAAAAAGACTTCTTTTCTTTATCGCCCTCACACAGAAGCTTGACCCAGCTCTGTACAGAGGCATGTTTGCCCACAGCTATAGGCATGAAATATTACCACCGGTGATAAGCCATTTATTATAATGCTTTCTGTCACAGATACAAAACCACAGCTTGTCCAGAATGCTGGATAGCTGCAGTTTGGACACATTAGTCAAATACCATCAATTCCAGTGTGCCCCACAATTGTTTTTTTGCCATAATAGGTTAATTGCTTAAACAGGAAACGTGCATTGTTCCTTTTTGTTCTAATTGGTAGTTGAAACATGCTGTTGTTTTTGCTTGTTTTGGTAATGCATGATTTACAGACCAGTCATGACAGCTTCGTAGACAGAGCATGACGGACCGCTCATCATAATCCATAACTTTCATTATCATGCCGTGCATGTGACATCAGGGCATTAGGGTCTCGCAGCTCATTACACCCCAATTAGCACAGACATGAGCATATTTCTCCCAGATTATCCCTTTATGTCTCATCAAGTGTAGAAAAACGCAAATCTCCATGACCACATATGTTCTTTTCTGTAAATGAAATGAGCACACATCTTAATCCCTCTGCTGCTATCAATGCTTGGCTGGTTTAATGAGCTGCAAGAGGGATTCAGATGTTTATGTTTACTTAAGCAATAAATTACGCTGATCACTCAAAAAAAGAAAATGTCAAGTCAGTTTGGGATATACATGGGCCAGTAGTCTGTATACTATTCCGACAGTCAGACCTATAATACCAAGAAATTATAAGATTTGTATGAAGAAATGTGAGCATATTGTAAGGGAATGACAGCTTATATGCATTCAGTGGGGAGAAAAAAAGCAGGCTTATACATGTATCAATATCTCAACAACATTATGCAAACTAAATCATAATTTGATGGAGACATCTGAAAATATTCTCATTTTTCCTGGAAATGTACTTTTACATACATGACTAATGTCTAGACTAGATAGGAAGTAAACATATCTCCCCAACAGAGAAGGAGACCATTTTAAAGAATGGGGATATTGTAACCCTAAGCCACTCTACTTAAAGATGCTTTGAATGACATCTGTATGTGTTAGGAAGTTTTTCTTTAACTTCTGGTCCTATTGGCACAAGGATAGAAATCTGTCGGGAAACATACTGAGATGGCAACAAAAACTGTAATCATTCCCACCCTATCCAAATCTAAAAAATGTTTGGTAGAGACTCAATCTCCCAAAGAACCCAACAGATATTTCATATAGTAACAATGAAGGTGTACAACCTGTTACTTCACCACAGAGGCCCCTTTACCTGCTCTCATCTGCAGATCCTGGAGACAGACTTGTAATCTATGCATATTCTTGCCTTATCCTTCTTGCTCCAGGCAGCTCAGAGGCGAGAAACTAAACCGTACATACTCGCGTATAAGAAGCCGAGGTACCCACTTTTCCAGAAACCAGGAAAAAGTGACTCTCATAAAAACCTTTTCCTCACTATAGCCCCTCCAAATCCCCCCTACTCAGTATAAATAGCTAGATGTGCCCTCTGTATTAGGCATCCCCCCATAGCCAGATGGCAGGCACCGATCCTGGGTGGTGTCACAGGGAAAAAAAACAGGTCAGCCTGGACACAAATGGCCACTCGGTGGGGTGGGGTAAAAACAGGCACGCCTGGACTCAACTTTTGGTGGCTCGCGTATAAGCTGGGGGGGTGGGGGGGGGGGATGACTTTTTAGCACATTTTGTGTGCTCAAAAAATTCGCCTTATAAGTGGGTATTTACGGTATTTGCAATGAGAAGAATGTAGAGGCCACATGCTACATTACAATCCTGACTGAAGGGGACAGTACCTATGGGCGTGGGTGACTGCTAGTAGATACCAAGGGCATATGAGGGGGAGTGTTGGGGAAGTGGTAAAAATATTTAGGATTAATATTAAAGAATCATGTTCTGCATTGTCAGTACCACCTATACTGGCATTCTCCATTTAGAAAAAAAATAACCATGAGGTTGATTCACTAAAGAAAATAGCGCTAGTAACCTGTTACTCGTGATTTTTTTCACAGCGTGCTTTTAATGTAATGGGCTGCATGCTATGCGCGCTATTGGCTGCGTAGCACGCATAATCACAGGAACGCATGCTATGCTGCAGTTAGTGCAGCATAGCGAGCGCTTGTAACTTAAGCCTCCTTCCTGAAAATAAGCACTCCTCCCGCCCTGAGCCCCTGCGAGTCCAATCACTTTAAAGGATGTGATCCCCGCACTCTGATTGTCCCAAAGCTGCCTGTCACTTGAAAATTGCTATGCACTTCCTGCACATTGCACCTTTACCGTATTTATGTGAATACACCCCTATATGGGAAAATGCAAACTCTGTGCTTTTGTGCACAGCCAGGAAAAAAACATAGAAATTGGTTCAAGTGAGGAGATTATGGCTGTTTTTTTGAAACGGGATAAGGGCACAGTTAGCCGAGACAAGGGATTTGGGAATCGCCATAGGCCATAATATGAATTACAACTATAGCAGTGCTCACTGAGTCATTTGGGTGCTGGCAATAGCCCAGCACAAATTACACTATAAACGGTGTAATATGGACAGCAGAAGTAGCTGGATCCTGAATTACGGCACATCTTCCCCTACTGAATTATGTAATCAGTAGGGGAATAGTGTTGTAAATAGCTGGGAAATTTGTATGGGCAGGGTGAGTTGTTTTTTGTCACCCACTGCCCAAATTTCCCATGTCTTTATCACATGCATGCAATATACGCACAGATATCTTGTAAGATGGGAGAATTAGAATAACAGCCAGGAAAGTAGCATTTCATAGAAGGTAGTCAGTGACTGCAGTCTGCAATACAGATTTCCTGTCAGATATTCCTCTGTAAAGGTTACGCTGTTTCTTGTAGGAAGTCTTGTTATATCAGTGAAGACTGGCCAGCTCTTTAGGGGAAAGTATGCCCTTTACACATTATAGAAAAATCTAATGACTGACATGCCCGGTGAGTGATAATTCAGCAGTGCGTCACAGGGAGCATCCTCCCCTGCTTGCCATTACACTCCTCAGCTTTTTAATGAACAGTGATGCCTTTCATATTAGATCAGGACTCTGTATCCACCACCCTCTAATATGTAAAGGGTCATTTTATTGTATAACCGGTAATATTTCAATGCAGCTGTATAACCTAATACATAATATGCCTTCTATGCTGCGTTTCATGTCAGCCCAAACAGGTCTATTATTGTTCTTTATCATTGTTAAGCATTGATCGTCTTATAAACATCTTTTGTTTTATAGCATATGAAATCATTGTTATGCAAGTGTATTTTATAATCAGTGAAAATTGCTGCTAAATATACCCGTATATACTCGTATATAAGCTGAGGTACCCACTTTTCCCTCAAAAACTAGGAAAAAGTGATTGACTCGGGTATCAGCCCCCTCCACAGTAGCCAGATGTGCCCCCAGTACAAGTCATCTCGTCTCCTCATAGCCAGATGTGCCCCCAGTACAAGTATGATAATATAAATGTTTCTATATACAGTAATAACCCTACCGGTGGGACTCCGGAGAAGACCGGAGCTGCGGCAAGGGACACAAATGACTTCTGGGGGCTGGAAGAACCTCCAGATGAGTAAAATTACATTTATTTTGTGGCCTCGGAAGTCCTTTGAGACTTAGCTGTGTTCTCTTTTTTTTCTCACTGTGAGAGTTAATAACCCAGAACCATAATCCGTTTCCCTGCAGTTTGTGAAATTGTACTGCAGATCATAAAAGCTGTATTTGGCTCAAAACAAAACAGACTGAGGGCTGGAACCCACTAGAGCGATTTTTGAACGTTTAGGGAGCGTGATCAATCGCTAGCTATTACCCTAAACGCTCTGCCAATGTAAATGGATGGTGCAAATTCCACAGAAGCAATTGCAATTCGCTAAATCGCATGCAGCATTTTGTTAGCGTTTGCGCTTCAATGTAAAGTATATAATCGCTGGCGTAATCGCTCATCAAAACCTGCATGGAGCGGTTTTGCTAGCGTTTTAAAGTTACAAAATTAAACAAAAGTAAAAAGTAACAAAATTAAAATTAATTTAAAAGACCAATCAGACTTTAAAGCGTTAATCGCTACACAACCGCTGGCAAATTGAATACACTTTTTAAATCATTCCCTAAAACACTCATGAAATCGCTAACAAACTGCTCAAACAAAACACTGGCGATTGCGATTAGCGATAGTATTTTGTAGTGGGTTTCAGGCTTGATGGTGAGAAAACAGATAAGAAGCGCAGTAGGTTCTCATTACTCTGTATAGAAGCTTAGCAGCTAAGCATACAGTTCAGTAGTACAGTATATGCCATAAATATGTCAGTTAAATCTTCAAACCTAGCTTTTTAACATTTAAGAGCAAAATAAGACTACAGGATTCCAGGAGAGTTCTATTTATGATTAGGTTTATTGATACGGATGTTAATCTCATTGCTTTATTTACACTTCAGGTTCACTTTAAGGTATTTGCCAGCATTATTTTTATTTCACTTTTAAAGTGCACCTAATCAGATCAGGAGTGTAGTATTTATGATTTTGTAGGCAGTTCTTTGCTGCTATCAGCATACTGATCAGATTGCAAGGGGGCTAGGGCAGAGATAGAATATTCTGAGCAGATTACAGCCTTTAGAAAGATAGGTCTGTGCTGTACACTGTCACTGGTGAAGGGGTCCCTTAACAGTGTAGACATGAGATGCAATTCATTTCACCTTGCATACAATTGTATGAAGCTTAGAATCGCACCAATCAACATTGACAGGAAGTGCATGTGATTGGCTCTGTTACCAGCTTCATACAGTTTGCAGGAAACTTGCAAACTGGAATTTATTTGATTTACCATCTCTAATGACCCGCTATTTTAAAGGGAACCAGAGGTGAGAGACACATGGAGGCTGCCATATTGTTTTATAAGAATACCAGGCAGTCCTGCTGATCTTTCAGGTAACAATAGTGGCTGAATCACACACCTGAAACAAGCATGCAGCTAATCCAGTCAGACTTGAGTCAGAGACAACTGATCTGCATTCTTGTTCAGAGTCTATGGCTAAAATTATTAAGCCCAATCTACACGATACAATTCTTTGTGCGATTCGATTATGATTCTATTTACGATCCGATTAAATCCGACATATCCCATCAGGATTCGATTTGCCCTTGCAAAACAATGTCAAATCGATCGGGATTCAATTCGGACATGTCGAATTTAATCAGATCGTAAATAGACTCGTAATTTAATCGCACAAAGAATCGTATTGTGTAGATTAGGCTATAGAGGCAGAGGATTGGCAGTACAGCCAGACAATCTTTATTGTTTAAAAGGAAATAAATATGTCAGCCTCCATATGTCTCACACTTCAGGTTCCCTTTAAAAGTGAAATTTCTGAAAAGGCTAATGAAGGAGCAGCTTTACCCGAAGAAAACACAGCTCTATGAAAGCCGTTTAGTCTAGAGTTGGGCTTTAACCTATATTTTCAGTGGACCTTTTTAGCTGCCAAAAGACTCAAGCTCTGTTGTCACTTGTTAGCGTCAGTGTGTTATAAATATACAGTTTTAGTGTACAGTGTAGAGCTCTTATGGCTATTTCTGCTTAAAAGGAACTCATTCCCACTAGGTTAGCACTTATGCTTAGTGTTATTTAAAAATAAGTTTTAATTGACGTATACTGTCAAAATCTAACCAGGAAATGCGTTCTTGGACCGGTCATGTTTGTGAAGTTTCTGCTCTTCAGGTTTCTGGATGGAACATTCTTCAGAAACAAATGCCTCGCGCCGCAGTGAAGGCAGCAAGCAGCATCATCCGCTCACACTGAAGGCAGCATCATCAGCCCACACTGTCAGAAAGAATAATTAATTGGAGGTTTCTCTCAGTGCAGATCTGTTACAAGGTGTGGAAGAAAACTACAAGCAGTAAATTGGACAGTTACAGCCCTCCATCTTTCCTAGAAAGTGACAGTAATGTGCAAATCAGCAGAAGCGATTTTGGAAGCTGTGGATAAACAATTGGGCTATTACAGAGCCTGTTTATTAGACTTAGGGCTGGTTCACACTGCAAGAGCTTTTTCCAATTGGTTGTGATTTTAAAAAGAAGCCATAACCAAGAATTGAACTTCATCCTAATCAGTAGCTGATACCCCCTTTCCCATGATAAATCATTCCTTTTCTCAAATGAATCGGGGGGCTTTGTATGGATGATTTTGTGGTGCAACCCCTCCCACAGTGTGATGTCAGCGCCTCACAGCACTGAGGTACTGATATCACACTGTGGGAGCCTTGTTGTATTGTGGGAAATAACCGCTGTTTACAACTGCCAAAAAAAGCAAGCAGCATCTCCTTCCAGTGACATCACCTGCCAGCAGTAAAAATGTCACCATGTGATACATGTCTGAATGTAAATCAGAGAGAGGAAAGATTTTACAATGAGCAAACACTGACTAAATCATTTATACATGATTATTTTAAAATTGAAGCACTTTATTACATTATTTTCACTGGAGCTCCTCTTTAACCTCTTCCTCTCTTGTGGGACGAGTAGCTACGTCCCTGAAAATCTCCCGAGTTCCCAGGACCATAGATCCTCATCCCTGTCTGTGTGCGCCTGTCGCACGCAGCCTCCCACGGTAGTGCACAGATTGGGGAATAGGATCATATGTTTCTAAACACAATCCAAGTGTTTAAATTGAAATGATTGCTGTTGCAAGGAGCATCAGTAATCATTCCATTGTAAAAAATGACAGTCGCTGTAACTTCCTTCTGGCTGGACTGCAGCTTGGGCTACGTTCTAAACAGACAGGAAAAAAAAAATGTGTGGGGACATCTAGTGGCCAAAAAGAATATTATAACAAAAAAATAAATACAAATGTCATATCCCTTTAACAAGCCAATTACTTAGGGTGTAATACTGTTATTTTTGCAAATAAGGGCTTACATTATTGTTAAATACCCAAAATTGCATAATGAGGAAAAAAATACACCTGTATTTCCAAAAAGAATATTGTTACCATACATTGTACTAGGGACATAATTTTAACGGTGTAATCACTGAGACAAATGGGAAAATAAAAAGTGTGGGCTTTAATTATGGTAGCATGTTTTATTTTAAAACTGTATTAGTTGAAAACTAAGAAGTTATGATTTTTTTTTTAATTCACTTAACCCTTTCGGGACCAGCCGCCTAACCTCCCTTAAGGACCAGGTGTATTTGCTGAAGGGGGGGTGCATTTGGGGGTTAGGCAACCTGATCCCTGCAGGGTCTTGCTGGGCAGCGTCCTCCCATGGTGGCCAGGTGTCCCCCCTTCATGCAGACCCCATCACTCACCTTCCAGGCTCCAGCGACGAGCCGTAGCGGACCCCTCTGCTCCTGCCGGCATCTCTGCTCCTACTGCCGCTCAGTTCCATGTCACGGCTTGATGACATCATCAAGCCGGGACCCAGCGCTGATGTCAGAAGGCGCAGAGATGTCAGCAAGAGCAGTGGGGGGCGCCGATCGTCGAGGGAACAGCAGGGGGTTGAATGGATCCTCTTCTTTCCCCCCTGCCACCGCAGCTGTCAAATTTGATCACTACAATCCGCCGGCGATCATAGTGATCAGGAGCCATACGCGATGGCGGCTGAACACTGTGGGGAGATGTCAGCTGTTATAGGACAACTTAATTTCCCCTCTCCGGGGCGCACGATCGTGTCAGGACGGTTCGTTAGCGTGGACGTTGAATCAACGTCCAGTCAGGGCGGCAGCACCACCTGCTGGGCGTAGATTCAACCTACAATACGTCAGTCCCAAAAAGGTTGCAATGCATATAAAATAATTCTTAGCAAAAAGTACCACCAAAGAAAGCCTAATTTGTGGTGAAAAAGAATAGATTTCAGTGAGATAAGTAGTGGTGAAGTTATTGTTAAATAAATGGACACAGCGCTGAAATGTGAAAATTGCTCTTAGAGATGAAGTGGTTAAAAGCTCTTGCTAATGTAATGCTATGAGTTTGTTCTCACTTAAAGAGGAACCAAGCATTGAACTTCATCCCAATCAGTAGCTGATACCCCCTTTCCCATGAGAAATCTTTACCTTTCCTTGAATAGATCGAATAGATAGTCTGTATCGCTGATATTGTGGTGAAAACCCACCCACAGTGTGATGTCATGACCAAGGTCCTGACAGTTTGCTGTCTGTGAACCTCATTTCATTGTGGGAAAGAAAAGCATTTATAACTAAGCAGCCAGTATCTCCCACTGTGCATAGAACTCTCAGTAGAGAATATTCTGTACAGATCACCTGGCAGAACTAAACATGTCACCACCAGTGATACATTTCAGAATGTAAATCAGAGAGGAAAGATTTTACAATGGGCAAACCCTGATCAAATATTCTATAAATGAACATTAAAAACAATAAGCAATTTTATTAATTATGGTATTTATACTGCAGTTCCTCTTTAAGCTATGTGATTTTATTTTAAAAAATCATTCATAGCATATAGCAAGAGCTTTTCAAATCACGAGCGCTAAAAGAGCTCTCGCAGTGTGAACCAAGCTTTAATGTGTACTTTGGGTGTCTCATGACCAGCGGGACACAAGTTAAAAAAAAAGGACTAAATCTGCCCAATGCCATTTAAATTTAGCTGAGATCATGCAATGGCACATTTTACCCACAGCAAAAAGAAGTTGGTCTGTTTCTATGTCAAATATTCCATGTTATATATTATTTATTTAAAAAAGCAGAATTAGAAAAACCTATGAAAGAATACAACACATTACTATCAATTGTAAAGAGAATTGCCGCGGTCGGCCCTAAAAAAGCTCCTGGGAGCGTTGAAACGCAACGCTCCAAAACGTGGCGTTAGATGTAAAAGGTATTTTACCTTGGAAAACGCCAACTTCGGCCGCGGCGTTAAAACGCCGAAAAAGCCCTCTAGTGTGAAAGGGCCCTGAGTCTTTTATAAAGTTAGTTCTAATTGCCTCCACCTGGCCTCCACATACTGTAATCCTAAAACCATGAAGCCATCTGTATGTGTGGGATTCCATCAGCAACCATGCCTGCTACAGTCCTACAGATTGGGAGGGTAAGGAGGAGACTCCCTGTGGTAATTCCATGACAAGATGCAGACCTGTAGACCACCTGGTTCCTGTGATAGGTTCATATATAGATATACTGTATATCTTGGAAACCAGCAGTGCATGGGGTCTGTTATTTGACATGGATGTGGCACGGGCAGTTTCCTCCTTACCCTACAAATCTGTGGTCTGTAGGTTATAGAGATATTCCACTTCAAATTTTATGAATGAGGGGTGCACTTTCACTGGGTTTTGGTAGCTCCCCCCAATATATGAGAGACTTCAATAGGGGAAGACCCTGCTCCTGCAGGCTTAAAATCTAGGGGGGGCATGAAGTGCCCCCCCCATGTTAGCAGAAGCTTTAATAGGATAGGATCCTGCCCATTTCATCAAGGAGAGGGGGCACCCTGCTAGTAGGTTCATGTACATTTGGCTCTGCCCACAGTATATTATGACCACCCCTATTTGTTGCCGCTTTGCGCGTTTGCATAGTGTTCCTTTTTCCTGCCTCCAAAAGTCGGGAGCTATGCATCAGGCAACATTTTATACGGACAAGCAGTCCTCATACTGCTGTGTACATGAGGTAGATAGGATTACACATAAGATTGTCTTTGAGGCTTATTCCATGACATATCATGACACAAGCTTTTGTCAGTGCTTGGCCTTCTTGTCAGCTGCTGCAAGATATCACCAATTGTTCATATTCATGCATGAAGTGGATTTTGTGTGGAGAATGTTGCTCCCTCTGTGTTGGTAAAATGTTCTAATGATACTCCTTGTGATTTTCTCTTACACAGGACAAGCTTTGTTTACCACATCACATCCTAGAGGAAAAGGGTTTGGTCAAAGTGAGCGTTACAGTTCAAGCACTACTAGATGTAACCACAACCAAGCAGGCCTTATGTCTATGAGACTGGCGTGTCCTGCATAATGTGACTGTGGCACCGTGCTCTGTGAAGGCCACCTGAACAGAACTCTGCAGAAGGAGAAATGTCTCTGCTGAGGAGATGCTGAGTGAACACAAGATGGAAAGTCGATTTAACATTCCACAAAGAAAGGGTGATGAGCGAATTTTGCACAGAATAATCAATGTGCACATAAAGTGTACATTTCCAGTCCCCACTTCAAAGCATTGCTAACCATCCATCAGTCCAGTCCAGCCAGATGGATTATTTGCCTACTTCCTATTGCGGTGAGTCACTTTATAGTGTGTGGGGGCAGCAGAATAGGGAGCTCTGTTTCTCCTGCCCAGTCAATAGACTCCTGGAACAAATCGTCTTGCTGGGTCCATCTCCTTCCTAAGTGAACATTATGCAGCAGGTCACGTTGCACTCTATTTATTTCTATAGCATTACCTTCTTTATTTTTCAGGCCGGAGACTAATTGCTGCTTGAAGTCTAAACATACATGTGAAATAGCAGCTTTAACTAGATGTAAATATGTTTCACAATGCCCTTTTTGTTCACTGGATTGTTTAATGGAAAGTTAATGATTAAAAAGGAAATCTGAATAGGTTATGTATATAAAGAACTCATGGGGCCGAGCTTACAGTTTATCCATTTACTGATGAAGAGACAATGTGAGGTTTCTGATTACTTAGTCTGGAAGATACTGCAAATAAACTCTCCTAAATGACAGTATTCAAATAGACCCACATTTAAAGTTCAGGTCCACCACAGTTTATTGTCCATGCATGTGTTTTACCATCACTGTTTTTGCCAGCTATAGTGTCATCATGGAGTAGGTGAAGTTACAGAACAGTGTCTCCAGTCACCTGTGTATTTATGCTTCTCTTAGGGCCTTTCCTGTTGTTGTGTTACTGAGCAGTGTTGTTCAGTGTTGCTCCATTCAGATACAACTCAAACCTGCTCCCCCCACCCATGTAACACAGAACAATCGCAAGGCATGATTTCAGAGTTAATAATTCCAGCACTCGTGTTTAGCTTTAGGCTAAAGTCTTGCATGATCTTGGTTGCAAGTCTCTAGCATCTGAAAGATATCAGAAACTAGCGATTGGGCTTGTGCACACTGAAACACTGTTGGCTGTGTGCTTTACAAAAGCCCATGGCACCTACATTGTTCTTTTCATGAAAACACTGGTCCCATTCAGTAATACTGTGTTGTGAGATGTCCCTGCTACACAGCTCACAAGCGAGAATGCCACACAGTAATGTCTATACAGTCTGAAGCTCTTGCATATCGTACACTAATGGGGGCTGTTGAAATCCGCACACCAACAGGTAAGTGTGCACAAGGCTTTAGTTGGGATTTTACAGTACTGGTTCAAGATTTCATTGAGGTGAACCAAATCTAACAATGGTCTTACTTTGGCCAAGGCAATAATTAGTCTGAGCACAACAGCAAATGTTCAGGTGAAGTTGACCGTTCACATAAAGAATAACCATAACATTCAGTTGTGGTGCACTCCAGCCTCCTTCCACTAAGTGATTAAAAACCTCACATGTCATTGGTCTGATTGGTTTTGTTACACAGCACTTTTATTTCCTGCTGATAAA
Organism: Hyperolius riggenbachi; assembly: GCF_040937935.1. Taxonomy (NCBI): domain Eukaryota; kingdom Metazoa; phylum Chordata; class Amphibia; order Anura; family Hyperoliidae; genus Hyperolius; species Hyperolius riggenbachi. The sequence goes on along the minus strand of NC_090647.1, from coordinate 157,230,962 downwards.
AATTAATACAAGCAACGGAACCTTGCCTGAAGATTAAGGGTAACATAAATGTTGTTGGTTCTATAGGAATATCCTCACTAAACCATACAGGCTTATATTTACAGCCAGCATTTTGATTTGTCAAGTTATTATGTTAGTGTATTATATCACAGTCTGCAGGGGACTACATATGTTGCAGCATTTTCTGCTGCTTAATATACTTGCACCAACGTGATAACAAATAGATTTGAAGTCATGTCCTATTTTTTATTTAAATATCCGAATATCTAGAAGTCTTTGTATGAAGGTTAGAACCCAGCAGGAATTCATAAGTTACATTGGCCTCAATTCACTAAGATTATGCTGGAGATAAGGCAAGAGAAAACATACCACCACGCAGTGAGAGAGTTATCTTCTCTCTTCATTCCTATGTTACCTCCTTTGTAATTAAATTACCTCCTCTGTAGTTATTTTCACATGCAGTTAATTAACAGCCTGTCTAGAATTCTGGAGTTATTTTAAGGATTCAAGAGTTAACTTAGACTGAAGAGTAAACTTTAGGTTTGCCTGAGGTCAAATGTTTCCTAAATACTACATGCCTCATCACCATGGTGATAACTATAGAAACGTTTTTAAAGACAGGAGATAAGCTTAGTGAATTGAGGCCATTGTGAGAGTGGAGTCAGTCTATTCTGACAGACAGTGTCCCCTTTCTGTCCCATCTGTACATGCATGACTAGCTCACTGCTTACACCAAATTTTATGGATGTGATTGCATATCAACAATAACCAACAAACGCACAGACCTTTCAAGAAGAGAGACTCCCATGGGCTTGATTCACTAAGCGTGCTAACACTTAGCATGACAGTGATAAGCCGCTTTGCACGTGATATCATGGGCTAAGTATCATTATCACGCAAAGTCACTGCAGATTACGGGAACGGAATGTAGATCATGAATTATTACTGTATACAGTACATAAAGCAATGTGCGTTAAACTTTGCACACACCGTATTACATTAACTCACACGCTAATGTAAGCACCATTGCTGATTCATTACCAAACTATCTTCTGATCGTGCGAAGCGCCGTCGTTTTTAATGGCATTCCGCACTTAGTGCGTGAAGCGTAACGCTGTTCACGCGATAAAACTTAACACGTGAATGGTGGAAACTGTTCACACGCACAATGCTTTACACACGCGTCATACGATCAGAAGACAGAGTTTGGTAATGAAATCAACAATGGTGCTTACATTAACCTGTGCGTTAATGTAATATGGCGCGTGCAAAGTTTAACGTGCGTCGCTTTATGTACTGTATACAGTAATAATTCATGATCTACATTACGTTCGCGTGATCTGCAGTGATTTCACGTGATCATAATACTTAGCATGTGATGATACTTTGCACGTGCAAAGCCTTTATACGCGTGTTTGCACATGCAAAGCCTTTACATGTGATAACTGAGTTATCGCGCTTTAGTGAATCGAGCCCCATGTGTGCTGGAAAATGGCACAATACACCAACACTAAACCAGAAAAGTGCAGCCCTTGTCCAACCTCTTCATGTTTTACTGCAGTAATCATCTCTCCCCCCTCTAGTTACATAAATTATTAAAAAACAATCTTTATTTCTAAGAAAATTGCCACTTCTATGTGGAATCCTGATTTCTGAGTGAAGTGGAGCCACATGGGCTTCTGGGAGAAGAGGCATGGCTGGGCTGTTGCTTATTAGCCCGTCCAGTCCGAAGGGGTTGGAAAATGGGGTGGTCAGTGTTCCTAACGTGCATCAGTCTATGGAAGAAGTGCAGTGGCCAGTAAGATGGAAGGAATTTAGACAGCACGGCTCCTGTAGTCTGCAAACGCTGTCATTGGGAGACAATCAAATCTATCAGATTAGGACAGTCCAGTTATTCTAGCCTGCAAACACGAGCCACACAGTCATTGGGAGCAACAAGGACCTCTGTTCTTCAAATAAGGCACTAAATAGATGCAGTCCTGCAAATGAAATGGCTTTAATTGTCACAGAGCTGAGTGTTCTCCATCAGGAGCACGTAATGCATTACTAACTCATGCAGAACGTCCATTGTGCTCTATGCTACACCTGTAGCTTTTTCTTGAGCTGTGGGTTCAGCTGGGCACAATGAAACCTTGTATGCATGCCCTAAATAACCAAGAGCAGGGACTACGCGGATACATCACACTGCAGCCCTCTATGCCATTCCAATATCAACTAAATATTTGGACACATTTCAAGAAACACCTCAGGTCAAATAGGGATTTATGGTGTGTATATGATGCCCCTTCTGTTCTACTGTTACTCATATTTGTGGTATATCAAAGAAGATTTTGGGTTAGAAGTCACAATACTATTAGTAAATATCTACATTCACCATAATAGAGAGCTACATGCACAGAATACAGTATCAGTTTCTGAAGAACGGCCTTCGCTCTCTGTGTGGAGTATAGTCTGGAGTTGCTACACTTGTACATGGCTAGTCTTGGTCTGTGTGGACAGATTTCCTTGCCTCCGGCTGCCTCTTAATTCTAGTGAGACTTCAGAGAGGAGTAATAACTGGAAAGGAGAAAAGTTGACAGGACCGGTAGACCAGGAAGCCTGGACTCCTTTATTCCCACCCCTCCCCCCACCTCTGATTGCAAGGAGGTTACACTATAACAGTGAATTGTTATGATGCAACATTCACCTGGTGGGCTCATTAACCTATTCATAGTTTAGAAAGAATGCATTTTTGTGTGTTTTTTCCTGCATATTACATGTTTTATATAATTTTCCTGCATCCTGACATACGAGCAGTTCTACATCTGAGCCATAGAACAGATGCTTTTTTTCATTCATTACAGCTACAGACAGAAGATGTAAAATATGCCAGTATCCACCATGTTAAAACACACCAGGGAATACTAATACAGCTAACAATTCTACCTCTTTACAAAGAGTATATCACTAGAGAGTTGAAGGTTATTTGGACTGAATTAGAATGTTGCTGTTTTTATATAAAAAAAGACCAGAGGCTTTAAAAGTAAGGTTTAAAATGTAAAAAAACAGCTGTGCATCCCCTAGAGGTGAGTGTGTCCCTGGAGGCCGGTGAGCCCCCTGGAGGTGAGTGCCTCCCCTAGAGGTCATTGCATCTCCTAGAGGTGAGTGTGTCCCCTAGAGGTCAGTGGACTTTTATAAGTAGAATCCATCTATAGACTTGAACTGCACAGAACTGCAGCAGTAATGGCTAGAGGCTATTCATGGATATTTTGTAATTTATGGTGCATGAAAACACATAAAAACTACAATGACCCCTTCGGAAGCGGTCACAGTTGCAGTACATATTGGGCCTGATGCATTCATTTTCAGTAAAATGATACTAGTGCTAATGTCTGGGGAATAGCGCACGTTGCACATCAGCGCACCATGGTTACCCAGGTCCTGCAGGCTGCAGTAATTGCACAAAGCGGGCTACTCCTCTGGCATTAGTACGTGTATTGCCATGCCTGTGCTTAGCAACTTTACCAAAAGTTAGTGCATCAGGCCCATCCATGATCAGTTATAGCCGATTGTACTATACAAATGATGCACAAAATGTCTATAAGGCATTGTAATGTGAACTCATCTACATACAGCACTAATGCTGTGAGCTTATCTACACACGTCACACTCACTAAAATGTTATTTGAAATGTAGCCCACAACTTAAGGGGCAGGACGGTGACTTAGTGGTTAGCGCTCTTGCCTTGCAGCGCTGGGTCCCCGGTTCGAATCCCAGCCAGGTCAACATCTGCAAAGGAGTTTGTATGTTCTCCCGTGTCTGCGTCGGTTTCCTCCAGCACTCAAGTTTCCTTCTATATCCCAAAACATACAGATAAGTGAATTGACTTTGCCCTAGATTATGATACATGCACTACACGATACATACATAGACACATGACTATGTTAGGGATTAGATTGTGAGCCCCTCTGAGGGACAGTTAGTGACAAGACTATATACTCTGTACAGCGCTGCGTAATATGTCGGCGCTATATAAATACTTAAAATAAATAAGGTGCGTACACACACAGTTCCCCCTCAGTATGTTTCACCCTTCAGGATCACACTTGATCCTGTAGGTGACACTGCGGAACCGCAATGATATAGAGATGCATCAGCCAAGCGATGCGCTCTGTCTATATGGAGAAGGGATAACGGCGCTGGGAATAATGGAATGGGTTCTGCAGGTGGTGTAAGGAGGGGAACAACAGACTCAACTGCTGGTTGATCCTTAGGGCGTGTTTCCACTACTAAGTGATGCGAAGGCAGCTACCTAGCCGCATCGCATCACGTCCGCATCTCCCGATGCGAAAGTGTATTGGAGGAGGTGGGACGCGGCTGTGGGTGGATGCGGCGGTGCGAGAATCTGCAGTATGGTTCCCATGGGGAGGAGGAGCACACGGGTTCCCATGGGGAGGAGGAGCACAGGGGTTCCATAGAGAAGAGAGGCACAGGGGTTCCATGAAGAGTCAGGGCACAGGGGTTCCATAGAGAGAAGCACATTGGGTACCGTAGAGATGGGGAGCACAAGGGATCCAAAGAGAGGAGGAGCACAGGGGTCAAATGTAAAGTAAGGGCAGAGAGGTCCTGTGAAGAGTCGGGGCACAGGGGTTCCAAGAAATGTTAGGGTAGTGCTAGCTGCTGGTCACTGTGCAGCCCATTTAGTGAATCACTCCAGAATATGTGAGTTATCACAGCAAGGGACACGACATTACTGAAATATCAGTTTGGGGTGGACTATTTTTTCAGTATATGGGCTTGATTCACAAAACTGTGGTAACTCAGCACGGCCTGTGTTCGCATTAAAAACTGGGTTTTGTGCGATAATTCAAATTTATTGCGTGACCGTTAACATGCGAAAAATTTGCAAACGTGAATTTTTCAGCGCGATAACCGTTATCACACGAAATTTTGCGCAAAGCACTTTTCACAGCGTACTAACAGCACCGTTTTGTGAATCAAGCCCTATGTGTGTTAGCACAGACATGCCATACTTGCCTGCAGGAAGAGTATAGGGCAATGTAAATATCATATTAATAGAACAGCCTTCTCTGCCTCAACAGCTTAGAAATAGCACAATATAGCGCACAGTGTATATTTACCAGGTAAATCAGTTGGAACACTATGTACCTTTCACCTCCGGGGAGTTATTGAACACAATTCAGCATTAATTAGATCTATAGGCAAAGGACACAGAAAGCCATAATCACACACCGTTTGGTGTCTAAGGCTAGGTTCACACTTTGCAGATCGGATCCGTTTTTGTAAACTTTTTTTTCTCTCCGTTTTGAGAAAAAATGTTTTTTGTGCAACTACGTTTCCAGTCCGTGGAAATGTCCCCAGCCATGGCTGTGGGTGGGCCGCCATGCTGGAGGGGTTGGCAGGAAGGGAGGCATCGGGGCTAGCGGTCCCCCCTTCCCCGTTCCCCTCCAGCTTGTTTCATTCATTTTAATTATTTAAATCAATATAATAAAATGTATAAGCAAAGCGGCGAGCAGGGAACTTGCTTCCTTGCGTTCCACCACTTGTCGTCACTTCCTGCAATGCCACCCTCTGTTTATTGGACGGCATTGCCACTGCCGTCCAATGAAGTTCAGAAGGCAGCATTGCAGGAAGTGACGGCAAGTGGTGGGACGCAATGAATTAAGTTCCCTGCTCGCCCGCTTGGCTTATACATTTTATTACATTGATTTAAATGATTAAAATTAATGAAATTAGCTGGAGGGGAAGGGGAGACCCAGGTGAAGGGGGGGGGGGGGCGACTCCCCTCCCAGCTGCTGCCCCCGATGCCCCCCTTCCTGCCTGCTACCCCCTCCAGCATGGTGGTCCCCCTCCCCATGGAAACAGAAAACTGTTTCTGTGTCAAAAGATGCCTGTAAAGAGGGGGATCCGTTTTACTATTCATTTTCACTACCCCTCCGTGTATCCGGGGTCTGTGAAAAAATTGCAAATCCAGACCGTCCGTTCAGTTTTTGAAAACTGATCGCCCTAAACGCAGACAGATCCGTTTTTTGTTTAGGTGAAGAGGGCTGCTATTTTTAACACTGGTATCCGTGGCTCCGGTTTTGATCCGGGTTGTAAAATGGAGCCACAGATACGTTTACGGACCAAGTACTTGATTCACTAAACCGTGATAACTGATATCACGACTGCATTTTCGCGCGAAAATTCGCGATCGCTCCAAAATGCACGCGAAAACGGCCGTGATATGAGTTATCACGGTTTAGTGAATCAAGCCCGAAGTGTGACCCTGCTCTAAGCCAAAGAAATTCTATTCATCCTTTTGGGTGCAATGTATATATCAGGATATTACTGCATTTCTTTATGTTGTGTATTCAATAACTACTATAATATCTATTGGTAAATCTATTGATTATAGCGAGACAGATGCTACTTACAGCTCTTGGTTGGTATTGCCATATCCAAAACCATTGGCTGTAAAATGATCAAACATGAGCCCATATGCAATTAACTTTTTCTACTTCGTTTTCTCCTAGGTGATATTTTCAAGCTTGACATCAAAATGCCTTTTAAACCACCAGTAAGCAAGAGCATATTCAAAATTAATTTACATAGTACTTTGTGCCGGGCTGGGAGGTGGTAAAGCTGAAGAAATCCACTTGCCTGCCAAGCAGCAGTAATCGTGTGTTGCTGCTCACAGTGAAGTCTTGCTGCAGGTTTCTATTGGGAATGACGACCCATGATTTCTGCTGCTTTGCCAGCAGGAGGAATGCCTCAGCTTTTCCACCTCCCAGTCTGGCACTGATGGTGCTTTTTCAACATTGTAAAATGCTTTAAAGTTATTTTAAAGAGAAGATGAAAATTATCTCCTAGGAAAAAAACAATCATTCCTTTTCAGGCCATGGCAGTAAATCTTGGTGATACACATAACTGTGTTTGTGCAAATGACCAACAGATATGAACAAAAACCCAACAGGGCTTACTGGGAACCAAAGATCAGATTGTAACCATGCATCATAGACTGTGCTGATGAGGTCTGTCCACCTGCACTTTTTGCTTTTTCACATAGTTAGCATTATACAGCACAAACTAATTTCTGTGCATTGTAGAGATCCAGGGATGACACATTGCATGGGGCTGTAATATAGGAAGCTGGAGATCCTAACTAGTGTACTGTAGCTAAGAAGGAAATCTGGTTTCATCGTACAGCTCAACAAACCACCCATGATGGGCAGAGGTTACTCTATGGAGTATATACAATTGTGAATGTTGTGAAACTCCAGCCTAATGGGTTTTTCCCCCCTGTTTATAGAGTGGAGATTTTTTTTTGTTGTGGTCTGTGTTCTTACTGAGATTTAACTTCGTTTCCTGTCCTGAGATTGTATTGATCTAGAGAGAAAGAAAGTGATAATCTTTGCAACAGACACAGCAATAAATCTTTGACTGGCGGTCCAATTAACAGTGCCTTTTATGAAGCCCTGTAAGTAAATCGGGCTAAAAGCATCACTCCAGCCATCCATCACTAAGGCTTGGACCACACAAAGTAGTTTAGCCTAATTGCTTGAACACAAAACCACACAAAGTAGACTAGACTAATTGCTTGAATACAAAAGAAGAAGCTTTTCCTTCATTTTGAAAACGTTGATTTCAAATAAGGCAGCTATCAACAAGGTGCTACATTCACTCATGTGGCCTATGCTTGGGCTTGTTTGAGCTGGCAATTATAAGTGATCCAGCCCACCTAGACTGGTTATTTTATCTGCTAGTATGGAGAAAAGGTTTGCAGCGCTTGTGTTGAACAATCAGCAGCATACTGGGGTTTAACATCTGCCATCATGCCTAGGCTGTCCTGGATTTAGTAAAAAGCTCATGCCATGCGTGTTATGGGTACCTAAACACCATCTTAGGTCACCCAAAACCATAATTTGTGATTCTTTCGGGCACCCTTCCAGAGTTGCTTGTCACTAGCAATTTGACAAGTTGAACCAAGTGAACCATGCCCAACTACCGCAGGTCAAACCTTCTTGTCCTCCTCCGCCTATAGGCCAGAACAGGCTGTCTAGCACATACAGCCGAGGAGCTGTATACTGGTTGAACTCGATGGACGTATGTCTTTTTTCAACCAAAATAACTATGTAACTATGTAACAGTCATGAGAAATGAGGATTGTTTTCAGCAGCCTTTGGAGCAGCTGTGAACTGGTCCTATGCACGCAAACCCAGATGACTAACCTTCTAGAGGTTCTTACTATGGTCTCAAATGATACAAGTGAGAACTGCAAACATTTGCCACCATATGACGTGATTACCTTTTCATTTTATTTTTTTTAAGCAAGCCAAGGTTTAGTGGATCACTTATGTTCTCCAGCTCAGAACACAAATTGGGCAACCTTTTGTGTAGTGACAGATGTTCCAAGGAAGAAACTCGCTGAAACATTGATGTAATCTGTAGTTTTCAGGTGACTCCACAACTCGAAAGGTCTGGCACAGTGTAACTTCACAGAGCAACTTCACAGAGCGGTCATCCAAGCCAAACTCCTTGTCAAAAGTGTTGACCTTTAAATTGGATATTCTAAAACCATGAGAGAAGTTGTATGTCTTTTGGTTTTGATGCACTTTTGTTAAAAGGTCACTGTAAGGAATATTCAGAAATTCTTTATATAAAACAGTGTTAAAGGCACTTGATAAAACTTGTAGTGATTTTCTAGAAGGTAACTACAGTAAGGATTAGATTATCTGCTAATATGCGCAGTATAGCAATTATAAATTGAAAAAGCCATATGAAGGACACAAGAACTTTGTATGATATACTAGCAGTAGATAGCATATACTATACAATATTTGTTATTACTAAGGATGTTGTGGTTGTGGGTCAGTATGTAACTTTTAGCCTCTAAAAAGCTGTTAAAAGCACAATGTCTTTTGTATTGTGGTGCATCCAGAGGGAAGCAGTAACGGAGCACAGGATTTCGGAATGTAGTAGATGGTGGGGGGATGGGACATTGCTTTCAAGTTAGCAGAGTGTAGTTATGGCCAAAGGGAAATGCATTTATAAATCCCTTGGTGGTGAAAGAGTAGAAAGCAGCCAAACGCATAACATACTGGATAGGCTGAACGTCTGCCTGAGTGGACACTGTATAGCATAGTGATTACGGGAAGGAGAATAGTCAAGGAGATCTATGAATACTGAATTCTGAGTGTGATGACCAAGTGTCACATTGCTGCATGTATTCTCTGTGCTGCTTGATACAATTGGGTTTACTTATTTATTGCTTTGTGACATTCACAAAAAGTTATAGTCCGTCACGGGTAGGGTAGCTCTGTATGGATATATGCTGTTGGGTAAAAAGAGACATTACACCTGCAGATACAATATATGATGGCAGCTAGCCTCTGGTTTGGTATATACACTGTACCAGTGATTCTTCTTTATAGTACAATTTCCTGGACAGGACAACAGAAGCCTATGAGGATAGGAAGGCGTCGAATAATCGTCATTCGGATACAAATAACTTGATTATGCACATTTTGTAAGCACATTAATGGAAGTTGAAAATGGACCAATTGTATCCTTCCAAGGTGGAATTAATTTGGTCCATTTCAAGCTGCATATATTTGCATACAAAATCTGCATAAACCTGTAATCAACTCAGAATTATTTGCACCTCATTACTAGAGTGGATGCAAAACACTGACTGAGAACAATTTAACGAGAAAATCAATGCGTTTTCACTACAGATGCTTGTAACACTTGGAAGCATTGGGGAGTTTGAATGTAAAGATGAGGGAAAATGATGGCTGTAACGAAATGGAAAAAGTGCAGTTATCAAGATATTTTTTTACCTGTATATATGACAAAAGCTTTGTAACTTTTTTTGTTAGATGCGGCTTCTGAACAATTAAAAAACAATGCTCATGTCTTAAACTGTTGTTCACTTCAAACTGTACAATAAAGATTGCTATGAAAAGTAGTCTCGTCCTCTTGCTTAATTCATGTTTAACAGAGCAGCCATGCTGGCAATTGGCCGAAAATCCTGAAAACTGCTTGTATACACAGTACATTGCATTATTTTCTGCAAATTTCTTGTCATGGATCCAGTATTCGGTTAGTTGTCACAAAGGCCTCATCTATGGTTGCTTAAAGTAAACCTGGGACAATAAGAAATATTTGATACTTACCCATGGCTACCTCCAGTCCCATAAGAACCGCTGAGTCCCTCGTCATCCTCCCAAGTGCCTCCATTCTCCAGCTATCGGTCCCGGTAACTGGCATAGCCATGCCAGTCGGGCTCTTCTGCACATGCTCAGAGAGGCCTTGCAGCGGACGGAGGCACTTAGCAGGATAGACTTAGCATTGCTTATGAGGCTGGAGGAAGCCCCGGGTACGTATAAAATCTTTCTTTGTCGTCTCAGGTACACTTTAAGGGAAACCTTAAGAGTTGATTTTTACTTTCCTGGGGCTCCTTCGAGGCCTCCTTCATTCTCCATACCATAGCCTATCTGGTCCCTCGTCCTCCTGATCCACACTGTTTTGCCGCTGTCAGTCGCAGTAAGGTTCCTGACTGAATTACATAAGGGGGACAGCAGCATAGACAACTCCCCTCTTAGTATAGCGATGTCCCATGCATTAGCACAGTATCCTCTTGCATAGCCATGCTCCCCACAGTAATGCTAGGACCTTCTTATATGCCCAGTATAGTCATTCCCGCCATGCAGAGTAGTGTAGGGAAGCAGATAATGTAGCCATCTATCTTGGCAGCTCCTTTCTCTTCATCTCTTTGCTTCTCCATATGTCACAGTTGGCAAATGTGATGTTAGGAGAGTGAGGCAGGCCATAGAAGAGGAATTGCAGAGCATGCTGAGAGACCTAGCTATAAATGATGTGTAAATAATTTTGAGTTGATGCAGCATTATTCAAATTTTCTATGCAAATGTATGCAGCTTGAAAATTAACCAATCAAATCCTACTGAGGTAAAATTTGATAAGTTCATTTTCAAGCTGCATAAATATGCATACAAAATGTACATAATGCTACAACAACTCGACATTGTTTACATCTAATAGACCATCCCTACCTAGGTAGATCTACACCTTCTTCCCAGAACTACTGTACTTACTTGGCTGTCATTGGCAACTTCCATGGGGACCTCCAGAGGGAGCCCCTTGCGCTTTGGAGGGAGGGTCAATAATATGTTTGGTCCTGCCCCAGCCCTTAGTCTCCCAGTTTTTCCATTAGTTTTCACCATGGACTGGTATTGATGAGCAAAGTTGGTCCACAATCCTCCACTGTATCAAGGGAGGGAATTATATGTAGAAAATTTAATTCTGTAAATAACATTTTCCTAACCACCTAAAGGTTAATTAGTTAGCAATTAGATTTAAAACAAATTCTTTCTCTTTATTTCTGAAAATGTTTTGTTCCAACAAATATGCATACACAATAAAGAGCATACTCAATAGGTAAGTCTAGACCTCATCGATATTACCATCATATTAAAACATCCTATATCAATACCAAACTAACAGGAAAAAAAACCCCTCTCCCCCCCACAAATCCCCTTCTCCACCAACCACCATCCTCAGAGGGTGGGGGCGGTTTTACCCCAATCTAAGCATATCCTCATAGCTTCCCTCTGCCCCTCTAAACTAATCTCCCAGGTCCCTCCCACCTTCACCCAAGTTACCAAGGGAGGGAAACCAAGATCCACTGTCATCCAATATCTCCACACAAAAAACCAAACACCCCCCCCCTCCCCCAACCAACTGCACCACAGTAAATATTCCTTAACACCTCAACTACATATGGAAAAAAACACACCTGCACCCCGGAGCGTCCCAGCCTTGAGCCCGAGCTACCGTCAACGGACCTCTGAGTCTCTCTTGTCTACAAGTTTTGTTTTTTAATAATTGAAAGTGGAATTATACTTTGAACTAATGTTGGCATTCTGAAGATTTATACTTCATTGACCAAAAACATGGGGGGAGGGGGTTTAGGGAAGCAGAGAGTGTTGGTCTGGCATCCTGTTCAATGAAATCAAACTGAAATCCAAGCATGGATTATTACGAATGGGATTACTATTAAAGGATTTAAAGGCATGTGTAGGAAGCTCTCATGACCACCGCTATGGCGCACTGCTCACCGATCCGCCTGATCTAGAAGTAGCTTCGGGGTCCTTAAGAACATAATGGTGGGGGACGGAGAACGTGGGGAGCGGTGGGCGTTAAGAGAGCTTCCTACACATGCCTGCTCTCCCCGGTTTAAAATTTTTAACAGCGCTAAGGTATACTTTAGGGCCCGTTTCCACTGGAGCGGTTTACTCGCAGAGTTTCACGCAGGCAAATCACACTGGAAGACTCTGCCATAGGGTACAATGGCGCCGCCGGCCGATTCGCTTGCGCTAGCGATTCGGCCGACATTGCCACCCAAAATGGTGCGGGAGGCTGTGAATCCCTTAGCCGTGGCACGATAGTGCCGCTGCACGTCTTGCAGACGCGTGCGGTTCAAGTGGAAACGGGCCCTTAATGTTCAATTACAAGTACCAGTTATCCACTTTACACTGTTAGTTAAAAAATAAAAACGTAACCCAATCATTCTTAAGGATTACTTTATTTTCTGGTTAGGTAAACTACTATGTTCACCATAAAGATTGTTTTACTACATTATCACCTATATTAAAGCAATATTACAATGTTTAACTATAAACATAAAAACAAGAAAAACATAAAATATGCCTATCAAAGCTAAATTACAGATAAAAAATAAATCTACACAGCCAGAGCTTGCTTGTAAGTAGAATGTGTTTACAGTATATGTGATTCTGAAAGAGATTGGAGATTATAGCTAGGAAGCAATAACTCACAGCTTATCACTTCACCCAGAGGAAAGAATGATTTCCAGAGACTTGCCTTTAGTCATAAGTCATTTGTTTCACAATTTCTTTCTTAAAATGTTTTCAGCAAGAAGCTGAGGTGTCACTGGGAAGGTCATCGGACCTATCACCTCCAATATCCTGACATTTTTCCTTTTTTATCTTAAAACATGTTGGTTAACCCTTAGAGCCAACTATGTAGGCTGAAAGTTAAGTTCAAGGATGATGCCATATAATGACAAAAGACTAAGCTTGCAATATAATAGCTACTTCAGAACCCATTCCGAACATGGAGCTCAACTCTGAAAGCATTACATCAAAAATTATATATTGTATGGAAAGCTTGCTCTCTCGTTTAACCTTCTGACTTAGTCATCATATAGCATTATCTTTATGCTAAACTTCTGAGCTTAATTTATGGCTGAGATGATTCAATATTCTATTGTACTAAAGCAATCTATAAGTCAAAAAGTAAAGTTCTTAATGTGTATATGTATAAACACAACCATGTGACTTTTTGCTTCAGTATAATCAGCCGTGCCCTGCCAAATTATGCTTGATGCCTGAGCAACACTCGAGTTAGAGCAGAGTTCCTCAACCCTGTCCTCAAAGCCCATCAACACTACATGTTTTGCAGAAAACCACAAACATGCACAGGTGAGGTAATTAGTGTCTTAGCAGAGATGATTAACTATCTCTGTGGATTTCCACAAAACGTGCACTGTTGGTGGGCCTTGAAGACAGGGTTGGGGAACACTGAGTTAGATGAAAGAGCAAGTTCAGGCAACACAAATATGGTCAAAGGGAAGGAAAAGAGGTGACATTGAAAAAGTTAGTACATGCACAAGGGAATAAGGAGTGAATAGCCCTTATTGAATTCACTTATTTTCTCCTACGAGATATTTTCAAACCTTATCAATAATCGAACCCACTAGCAGTGATTTTCTTAGCCTTTTCTAAGCAGTTGAGATTTGAAAAACTCCTGCTAATGTAATGCTATGGGTGCGATCCCGCTAGAGCAGCGGTGGTGAACCTATGGAATGCATGCCCGAGGTGGCACGCAGGGCCATTTCTGTGGGCACGCATGCTGCCCCGTCGCCACCGATAGATAGATATATATAGATAGATATATATCTCCTGCAAAAATATTTTACATTTCCCCTCACAGTCCGAATGGAGACAGAAGCAGCCTGACCACAAAGAGTCCTAAAGGACCCCGCTGTGCTCTGTAGGCTGACTCGCCTGACTGAAATATATAGATTTTTTTTCAACACTGGGAAACAGGCACTTATGAGTCAGCCTGCAGAGCACAGTGGAGTCTGTGTGTGTAACCCTCATGTGCTTTCCCGGGATACTGCAGATCCCTGAGCTGCAGTGTGATTAACCACTTGAGGACCTAGGGCTTTCTACACCTTAAGGACCGGCCACTTTTTTTCCATTCAGACCACTGCAGCTTTCACGGTTTATTGCTCGCTCATACAACCTACCACCTAAATGAATTTTGGCTCCTTTTCTTGTCACTAATAAAGCTTTCTTTTGGTGCTATTTGATTGCTCCTGCGATTTTTACTTTTTATTATATTCATCAAAAAAGACATGAATTTTGGCAAAAAAATGATTTTTTTAACTTTCTGTGCTGACATTTTTCAAATAAAGTAAAATTTCTGTATACATGCAGCGCAAAAAATGTGGACAAACATGTTTTGGATAAAAAAAAACCCATTCAGTGTATATTTATTGGTTTGGGTAAAAGTTATAGCGTTTACAAACTATGGTGCAAAAAGTGAATTTTCCCATTTTCAAGCATCTATGACTTTTCTGACCCCCTGTCATGTTTCATGAGGGGCTAGAATTCCAGGATAGTATAAATACCCCCCAAATGACCCCATTTTGGAAAGAAGACATCCCAAAGTATTCACTGAGAGGCATAGTGAGTTCATAGAAATTTTTTTTTGTCACAAGTAAGCGGAAAATGACACTTTGTGACAAAAAAAAAAAAAAAGTTTCCATTTCTTCTAACTTGCGACAAAAAAAAATGAAATCTGCCACGGACTCACCATGCCCCTCTCTGAATACCTTGAAGTGTCTACTTTCCAAAATGGGGTCATTTGTGGGGTGTGTTTACTGTCCTCGCATTTTGGGGGGTGCTAATTTGTAAGCACCCATGTAAAGCCTAAAGGTGCTCATTGGACTTTGGGACCCTTAGCGCAGTTAGGCTGCAAAAAAGTGCCACACATGTGGTATTGCCGTACTCAGGAGAAGTAGTATAATGTGTTTTGGGGTGTATTTTTACACATACTCATGCTGGGTGGGAGAAATATCTCTGTAAATGACAATTTTTTAATTTTTTTTACACACAATTGTCCATTTACAGAGATCTTTCTCCCACTCAGCATGGGTATGTGTAAAAATACACCCCAAAACACATTCTACTACTTCTCCTGAGTACGGCGATACCACATGATTGGCACTTTTTTGCAGCCTAACTGCGCTAAGGGGCCCAAAGTCCAATGAGTACCTTTAGGATTTCACAGGTCATTTTTGTTTCAAGACTACTCCTCACGGTTTAGGGCCCCTAAAATGCCAGGGCAGTATAGGAACCCCACTAATGACCCCATTTTAGAAAGAAGACACCACAAGGTATTTCGTTAGGAGTATGGTGAGTTCATAGAAGTTTTTATTTTTTTGTCACAAGTTAGCGGAAATTGATTTTAATTGTTTTTTTTTCACAAAGTGTCATTTTCCGCTAACTTGTGACAAAAAATAAAATCTTCTATGAACTCATCATACTCCTAACGGAATACGTTTGGGTGTCTTCTTTCTAGAATGGGGTCATTTGTGGGGTTCCTATACTGCCCTGGCATTTTAGGGGCCCTAAACCGTGAGGAGTAGTCTTGAAACAAAAATGACCTGTGAAATCCTAAAGGTACTCATTGGACTTTGGGCCCCTTAGTGCAGTTAGGCTGCAAAAAAGTGCCAATCATGTGGTATCGCCGTACTCGGGAGATGTAGTATAATGTGTTTTGGGGTGTATTTTTACACATACCCATGCTGGGTGGGAGAAATACCTCTGTAAATGACAATTGTTTGATTTTTTTTACACACAATTGTCCATTTACAGAGAGATTTCTCCCACCCAGCATGGGTATGTGTAAAAACACACCCCAAAACACATTATACTACTTCACCTGAGTACGGCGATATCACGTGTGACACTTTTTTGCAGCCTAGGTGCGCTAAGGGGCCCAACGTCCTAATCACAGGTCATTTTGAGGCATTTGTTTTCTAGACTACTCCTCACGGTTTAGGGCCCCTAAAATGCCAGGGCAGTATAGGAACCCCACAAGTGACCCCATTTTAGAACGAAGACAGCCCAAGGTATTCCGTTAGGTGTATGGCGAATTCATAGAAGATTTTATTTTTTGTCACAAGTTAGTGAAAAATGACACTTTGTGAAAAAAAAACAAAAATCAATTTCCGCTAACTTTTGACAAAAAATAAAATCTTCTATGAACTCGTCATACACCTAACAGAATACATTGGGGTGTCTTTTTTCTAAAATGGGGTCAGTTTCTGGGGTTCCTATACCGCCCTGGCATTTTACGGGCCCAAAACCGTGAGTAGTCTGGAAACCAAATGTCTCAAAATGACTGTTCAGGGGTATAAGCATCTGCAAATTTTGATGACAGGTGGTCTATGAGGGGGCGAATTTTGTGGAACCGGTCATATGCAGGGTGGGCTTTTAGATGACAGGTTGTATTGGACCTGATCTGATGGATAGGAGTGCTAGGGGGGGGTGACAGGAGGTGATTGATGGGTGTCTCAGGGGGTGGTTAGAGGGGAAAATAGATGCAATCAATGCACTGGGGAGGTGATCGGAAGGGGGTCTGAGGGGGATCTGAGGGTTTGGCCGAGTAATCAGGAGCCCACACGGGGCAAATTAGGGCCTGATCTGATGGGTAGGTGTGCTAGGGGGTGACAGGAGGTGATTGATGGGTGTCTCAAGGTGTGATTAGAGGGGGAATAGATGCAAGCAATGCACTGGCGAGGTGATCAGGGCTGGGGCCTGAGGGCATTCTGAGGGTGTGGGCGGGTGATTGAGTGTCCTAGGGGCAGATAGGGGTCTAATCTGATAGGTAGCAGTGACGGGGTGATTGATGGGTAATTAGTGGGTGTTTAGGGTAGAGAACAGATATAAACACTGCCCTTGGGAGGTGATCTGACGTCGGATCTGCGGGCGAACTATTGGTGTGGGTGGGTGATCAGATTGCCCGCAAGGGCAGGTTAGGGGCTGATTGATGGGTGGCAGTGCCAGGGGGTGATTGATGGGTGGCAGTGCCAGGGGGTGATTGATGGGTGGCAGTGCCAGGGGGTGATTGATGGGTGGCAGTGACAGGGGGTGATTGATGGGTGATTGACAGGTGATCAGTGGGTTATTACAGGGAAGAACAGATGTAACTAATGCACTGGCGAATTGATAAGGGGGGGGGGGTCTGAGGGCAATCTGAGCGTGTAGGCGGGTGATTGGGTGCTCGCAAGGGGCAGATTAGGGTCTGATCTGATGGGTAACAGTGACAGGTGGTGATAGGGGGTGATTGATGGGTAATTAGTGGGTGTTTAGAGAACAATATATGTAAACACTGCGCTTGGGTGGTGATCTGATGTCGGATCTGCGGGCGATCTATTTGTGTGGGTGATTAGATTGCCCGCAAGGGGCAGGTTAGGGCTGATTGATGGGTGGCAGTGACAGGGGGTGATTGATGGGTGGCAGGCAGGGGGTGATTGATGGGTGATTGACAGGTGATCAGTGGGTTATTACAGGGAAGGACAGATGTAAATAATGCCTGCGAATTGATAAGGGGGGGGGTCTGAGGGCAATCTGAGAGTGTAGGCGGGTGATTGGGTGCCCGCAAGGGGCAGATTAGGGTCTGATCTGATGGGTAACAGTGACATGTGGTGATAGGGGGTGATTGATGGGTGATTGATGGGTAATTAGTGGGTGTTTAGAGGAGAGAATAGATGTAAACACTGTGTTTGGGTGGTGATCTGATGTCGGATCTGTGGGCGATCTATTGGTGTGGGTGGGTGATCAGATTGCCCGCAAGGGGCAGGTTAGGGGCTGATTGATGGGTGGCAGTGACAGGGGGTGATTGATGGGGGATTGACAGGTGATCAGGGGGGATAGATGCATACAGCACACAGGGGGTGGGGTCTGGGGGGGGGGTCTGGGGAGAATCTGAGGGGTGGGGGGGTGATCAGGAGGGGGCAGTGGGCAGGGGGGGAGATAAAAAAAAATAGCGTTGACAGATAGTGACAGGGAGTGATTGATGGGTGATTAGGGGGGTGATTGGGTGCAAACAAGGGTCTGGGGGGTGGGCAGGGGGGGGTCTGAGGGGTGCTGTGGGCGATCTGGGGCAGGGGGGGGAGAAATCAGTGTGCTTGCGTGCAGACTAGGGTGGCTGCAGCCTGCCCTGGTGGTCCCTCGGACACTGGGACCACCAGGGCAGGAGGCAGCCTGTATAATACACTTTGTAAACATTACAAAGTGTATTATACACTTTGTATGCGGCGTTCGCGGGGTTAACATCCCGCCGGCGCTTCCGTATAGCTGGCGGGATGTTGCGGCGGGCGAGCGGTGACGGGCGCCGGCGGAGGATCGCGTCACGGATGACGCGATCGCTCCGCCCATGCCCTTAAATGGACCGCCGCCTCTGTGGGTGAGGCGGTCCTTAAGGGCTCCACTTCCCGGCCGCCCCTGTGCGTTAGGTGGTCGGGAAGTGGTTAATGGGCTGCAATTCCTGCGTGCCTGAATAGCAGCCATGGGCTCAAATTCGGATTCGGGTGATCTGGATAGTTGCTATCCGGATTTCACCCAGTAATGCTGTGCGGGCTGGGTGGGGGGGAGGGGAGTCAAGCTTACCTGTCTGACGTCTTCTTCGGTCCGTCCCTCGGCGCCTCCCACGATGCGCTCCAAGCGGCGGTCACGGGATGACAAACACTTCCTCCTTCCGGGTTGAAGGAGGAAGGGTTTGTAATCCTGTGACGCGCGTGGACTGCATCGTGGGAGGCGCCGAGGGGCGACTGAAGAAAACGTCAGACAGGTAAACTTGACCCCCCCCCCCGGCCAGCGTTACTGGGTGAAATCCAGATAGCAACTATCCGGATCACCCATTCGGATAATCCGTATTTTGACCCATCGCTACTGAATAGGCTTGGTGAGTTCAGGCTGTTTCCATTGTCCCTCTGTTTCCCTACCCTCTGTGTTGCTCTCTGTCCCCCCTGGTGTGGCTGTCTCTGTCCCCCCTGGTGTGGCTGTCTCTGTCCCCCCTGGTGTGGCTGTCTCTGTACCCCACCCCCTGATGTGGCTATCTGTCTCTGTACCCCCCCTGATGTGGCTATCTGTCTCTGTACCCCCCTGATGTGGCCATCTGTCTCTGTACCCCCCTGGTGTGGCTATCTGTCTCTGTACCCCCCTGGTGTGGCTATCTGTCTCTGTACCCCCCTGGTGTGGCTATCTGTGTCTCTCTCCCCCCCCCTGGTGTTGCTATCTGTGTCTCTCCCCCCCCCCCCCCCTGGTGTTGCTATCTGTGTCTCTCTCCCCCCCCCGGTGTTGCTATCTGTGTCCCCCCCCCCCCTGGTGTGCTATCTGTGTCTCCCCCCCCCCCCCCTGGTGTTGCTATCTGTGTCTCTCTCCCTCCCCCCCCCCCCCCCTGGTGTTGCTATCTCTCTCTCCCCTGGTGTGGCTTTCTCTCTCTCTCCCTGGTGTGGCTTTCTCTCCCCCCCCCCCCGGTGTGGCTAATGCTTTGTACACACTTGCGATAACTATCGTTTGCAAAGAACGATAGTTACCAGACAACGATAGTGGAAAGATTGGTATGCAACGATGGGATGCAGCGATCATCATACACATTTTAACCATAGTTCTCGCAGAAAAGAATGATCAGAAGGAAATGTTGCGTACATATTTATATAAAATAAAAAAAATAACCACTGACATGGAGTTACAATAGATACAAATATGATTGTTAACTTGAAAACAAAGTTTAATTGAAATGAGCAATGTAACAATTTTTACGGCCGCGCTACAAAGGAAGTACTGAAGCTGGGCAGAATTCAACGCAGGCGCATTGGCCCTTGTAACGATCGTTCTCAGCCAATGTCTGTACACACTATAGTTTTGTAACGATTGTCGGTAGATATGATCCGTCAGGTTGGATATTTCCATCTTCCTGATGTCGTTCTTTGTCGTTCATGTTAATGATCGTTGGGTAAAGTTCTTTCCCCGATTGTCGGCGGAAGGATCGTTAATGAGCTGTTTCAAACGACCATAGTTGCCAGTGTGTACGCATCATAACTCTCTCTCCCCCCTGGTGTGGCTGACTCTCTCTCCCCCCCCCCGGTGTGGCTGTCTCCTCTCCCCCCCTCCCTGGTGTGGTTGACTCTCTCTCCACCCCTGGTGTGATTGACTCTCTCTCCACCCTGGTTTGTCTCTCTCCTCCCTGGTGTGGCTGACTCTCTCTCTCTCTCTCTCCTCCCTGGTGTGGCTGTCTCTCTATCACCCCTGGTGTGGCTGTCTCTCTCTCTCTCTGTCCCCCCTGGTGTGACTGTCTCTCTCTCTGTCCCCTCTGGACTGGTGTGGCTGCCTCTCTCCCCCCCCCCCGTGACTGTTTCTCTCTCTCTGCGTCTCTCGCCCTGATGTGGCTGTTTGTCCCTGTGATTATAACTTTTTGTAAGGTGCTGACAATTTCGCCATGTTATTTTTAGTGACCTTTAACCTATTTTGGTTCCTGGACGTAGAAACTACGTCCAGGAACCATGCGCGATACCGTGGCCGATCGCGCGCGTGCACGCGCACTCCCGGCCGCGGATTCGGTAGCCACGGAATCAATGTATCGGGCTATGGTGCCCGATCACTGATTCCTCTCCCCCCGCTGAAAAGCGACAGCTTCTCTCGGAAGCTTCGCTTTTTCTGGCCGTTCCTTCCCCGATGCGTCACTCTAAGCGTGTGTTACGCTTAGAGTGACGTCATGTAAACAAACTCATGGCCGCCATCTTGTGGCCAAAAAGTAAAACTACAACAAAAAGTAAAAAAATTAAAATCAACACACAATTACATTAAAAAACTATGGTTTACATCCCACCCTCCCAAAAATACCCAAATAAAATGTTTAATATAAAAAAAAAAAACCATACACAAATATTATACAAATCATAATATCATAATTTTTTTTTTCCCTTCAGTGTCTCTTTAACCACTTGCCAACCGCACACTTATACCGTGCTGCGGCAAAGTGGTAGCTGGAGGACCAGCGACACACATCTGCGTCGCCAGGTGCCTACCTAATTGATCAGGAAAGGCCGCTCGCGCGAGCGGCCGTTTCCTGTTAGATCACGGAGCGGGTCTCCGTGAATAGCCTGCGAGCCGCTGATCGCGGCTCGCAGACAAAATGTAAACGCAGGTGACGTTTGTCTCCTTTGTTTACATTGAACGGCGCTGCTGCTACAGCAGCGCCATAAAGCAGATCGGTGATCCCCGGCCAATCAGCGGCCGGGGATCGCCGCCATGTGACAGAGGACAGCCTGTCACAGGCTGCAAAGGACGGATAGAGTCCTGTGCAGCCCCAATCACCAGGGGTGAGAGGGAGGGGGGAATTTTGCCGCGGAGGCGGGCTTTGAGGTGCCCCCCCCCGCAACACCCAGGCAGGCAGGAGCAATCAGACCCCCCTGCACATCATCCCCATAGGGGGGAAAAAAGGTGGGTGATCTGATCGCTCTGCCTGCAACCTGATCTGTGCTGGGGGCTGCAGAGCCCACCCAGCACAGATCGTAAAATAACACGCTGGTTGGGGGGGGGGGGGGGTAAAGGCTGAGTCATGTGTTTTGAGTATTTTGTATAAATTGGCATGTTTGCACTCTGTGATAAGTTAGGGAATTTTGGGTCGCAGTTTGGGCACTTAGCTTCTAAAAGGTTCGCCATCACTGCACTAGAGGTATGTGATTTAAAAAAAAAAAATCCCTCATAGCATTGCATTAACATGAACTTTACAAATCACTGGTGCTTTGAAAGCGCTGCAAGTGGGTTTCAGGCCTTAAGCCACCAGCCAGCAATAAAATACTCAAATTAACTTTTCAGCACTTTTTAAGCTGAGAAAGTGCAAATTACTGTCTAAATTATTTTAACTGCTCTGTGACTGCCTAACGCCGATGGGCGGTCGCAGAGTGGTTCCCCCAGGACTGACTAATGCCTATTGACGTCAAAAGGGGTGGGTGGAGATAAGTGGGGAATGTGCGTGTGGATGCGCATGCATCCCCGCTGAGTTTCCGTAAACAGCCTGTCAGCTGTGATCGGAGCTGGCAGGCTGTTGGGAAAAAAACCTGATTTTCTTTTGTATAGCACTGCAATCTAGCGCAGGGCTGTACGGGGGGCAGCTTTGTCACTGTCCCCTGTCACTGAGTGGCTCACAATCGGAGACCTCTCATAGGCTGATGCCTATGAGGGGTGATTATAGTGCTGGATCTCGGAAAAGAAAAAAAAATACATGGTGGCAGCAGAAATAAGATTTCACCAACAGAAAGCTCTGTTGGTGGGCAGAAAAGGAGGTAAGATTCATTTGGCTGCTAAGTTGTATGGCTGAGTAATAAACTGTTAAAGCTGCAGAGTGCTGAATTGTAAAAAAAAAATAGCCTAGTCACTAGGGGGGTGTAAGTCTGTAGTTCTCAAGTGGTTAAATAGAAGCTGAAAATGTATCACCTAGGAGAAACCTTAGGAGAAAAAGTGAATTGAATAACTACCTTAAGGGTTGCACACACTTAGCATTACCTCCCTGATTTCATAATACTGACCTTAACCACTTGCCGACCGCACACTCATACCGCGCGTCGGCAAAGTGGCAGCTGCAGGACCAGCGACGCAGTTCTGCATCGCCGGCTGCAGGCTAATTAATCAGGAAACAGCCACTCGCGCGAGCGGCTGTTTCCTGTCATTTCACGGTGGGGGGCTCCGTGATTAGCCTGCGGGCCGCCGATCGCGGCTCGCAGGCTAAATGTAAACACAAGCGGAAATAATCCACTTTGTTTACATTTTTACAACGCTGCTAACAGTAGCAGCGTTGTAGTAGATCAGCGATCCCCGGCCAATCAGCGGCCA
The DNA here is from genome assembly GCF_040937935.1 of Hyperolius riggenbachi. NCBI lineage: Eukaryota > Metazoa > Chordata > Amphibia > Anura > Hyperoliidae > Hyperolius > Hyperolius riggenbachi. The sequence goes on along the minus strand of NC_090647.1, from coordinate 157,207,968 downwards.
GGGATCGCTGTCACATGACAGGCAGGAGCCTGTTAGAGGCTGCACAGGACAGATCCGTTCCTGTGCAGCCTCCGATCTCTCGGGGAAGGGAGGGAGGAGAGGGGGAATCCTGCGGTGGAGGGGGCTTTGAGGTGCCCCCCCCCCCCGCCACCCACAGCATGCAGGAGTGATCAGACCCCCCCAGCACATCATCCCCCCTAGTGGGGAAAAAGGGGGGATGATCTGGTCGCTCTGCCTGTCATTAGATCTGTGCTGGGGGCTGTAGAGCCCACCCAGCACAGATCTGAAAAAGCAGCGCTGGTCCTTAAGGAGGGGGGGGGGGGTAAAGGCTAGGTCCTCAAGTGGTTAAAGAGAGTACACGTGCTATATGAAACTCAACCAATAATAACCACCTCTGCTGAGAAACCAGCATGTGTACAATATCCCCGATGCCCCCAACCAGCGATCTGTCTTAGGAGGCTGCCATATTTTTTTTTCCTTTTAAGCAATACTAGTTGCCTGGCTGTCCTGCTGATCCTCTGTCTTTAATACTTTTAGCCTTAGACCCTGAACAAGCATGTAGCAGATCAGGTGTTTCTGACATTATTGTCAGATCTGACAAGATTAGCTGCATGCTTGTTTCTGGGCCAAATAGATCAGCAGGTCTGCCAGGGAACTGGTATTGTGTAATTGGAAATAATTATGGAGGCCTCCATATACCTCTCACTACAGTTGTCCTTTTAAGCGTGTGTACAGTAGTGATGGTCAAGTAGACACAAATAACTGAGTTGATGCTTCATGCAAATGTATGCAGATTGAAAATGAACCAATCGAATTTTACCTCAGCGGGATTTGATTGGTTCATTTTCAAGCTGCATGAATGTGCATAAATATGTGCATACATTTGCATCAACTCGAATTTATTTGCATCTGCTTCACCATCACTACTGTACATGCCTTAACACTAACCTCTTATCAAACAGACATTGACACTATCCTTATCTGATACTGTTGCTTAAAGAGGAACTTTATTAACCCTCCTGGCGGTTTGCTAAAAAAAAAAAATTTTTTTTTTTTTTTTTTTCATGTAGCGAGACAAAGACAAAGCTCAGCGGCATCCCCCCAGCCCCTCCGATCGCCTCCGGCGATCAGGAGATCCCGTTCAAAGAACGGGATCTCTTGGAGGGCTTCCCCCGTCGCCATGGCGACGGGGCGGGATGACGTCATCGACGTCTTGACGTCAGAGGGGATTCCGATCCACCCCATAGAGCTGCCTGGCACTGATTGGCCAGGCAGCGCACGGGGTCTGGGGGGGGGGCGGCTGCAGCGCGACGGATAGCGGCGGATCGGCGGGTAGCGGCGGCGATCGGGCACTGCACGCAGCTAGCAAAGTGCTAGCTGCGTGCAGCAAAAAAAAATTAATGCAAATCGGCCCAGCGGGGCCTGAGTGGTGCCTTCCGCCGGCATAACCCGAGCTCAGCTCGGGCTTACCGCCAGGAAGGTTAACTTCATTCCAATCGGTAGCTGATACCCCTTTTCCAACAAGAAATCTTTACCTTTTCTCATATAGATCAGGGACATTTAAATGGTGGATATTGTGGGGAAACCCCTCCCACTGGGTGATGTCATGATCATGGTCCTGATAGTTTGCTGTCTGTGAAACTCGCTGCATTGTGGGAAAGAGCGGCTTTTTCCAACTGCCAAGCAAGCAATATCGCCCTCTGTGCATAGAGCTCTCAGTAATGAACATTACGTACAGATCATCTGCCAGAACTAAAGCTGTCACCACAAATGATACATTTCAGAATGTAAAGATTTTATAATGGGCATACACTGTCTAAATAATCTATAAGGGCTGGTGCACACCGAGCGGCTTTTTGGGCGTTTTCAGATCCGCTTGCGGCTGCGGATCTGCTTGGTCAATGTATCTCAATGGGGTGGTGCACACCAGAGCGGGGGGCGTTTTGCAGAAACGAAAAATGCCTGGGTGAGGCATTTTTTGGATTGCGGGTGCGTTTCTGCCTCAATGTTAAGTATAGGAAAAACGCAAACCGCTCTGAAAAACGGCACTTCAGAGCGGTTTTGCAGGCGTTTTTGTTACAGAAGCTGTTCAGTAACAGCTTTACTGTAACAATATATGAAATCTACTATACTGAAAACCGCAGCAGCAATCCGCAAAACGCCTCATAAAAATAAAAAAAAGCGTTTAAAAATCTGCTAGCGTTTTGCGGATCTGCTAGCGGGTTTTGGTGTGCACCAGCCCTAAATGATTATTATAAAAAAAAATGCAATTTTATTTTTACTTCAGTTCCTCTTTAACCACTTGCCGACCGCACACTCATACCGTGCGGCGGCAAAGTGGTAGCTGGAGGACCAGCGACGCACATCTGCGTCGCCAGGTGCCTCCCTAATTAATCAGGAAAGGCCGCTCACGTGAGCGGCCGTTTCCTTTTAGATCACGGAGCGGGTCTCCGTGAATAGCCTGCGAGCCGCTGATCGCGGCTCGCAGACAAAATGTAAACGCAGGAGACGTTTGTCTCCTTTGTTTACATTAAATGGCGCTGCTGCTACAGCAGAGCTGTAAGGCAGATCGGTGATCCCTGGCCAATCAGCGGCCGGGGATCGCCGCCATGTGACAGAGGACAGCCTGTCACAGGCTGCACAGGACGGATAGCGTCCTGTGCAGCCCCGATCACCAGGGGTGAGAGGGAGGGGGGGGGGGGGAATTTCGCCGCGGAGGGGGGCTTTGAGGTGCCCCCCCTGCAACATGCCAGCCGGCAGGAGCGATCAGACCCCCCCCCTGCACATTATCCCCATAGGGGGGAAAAAAGGGGGGGGCGATCTGATTGCTCTGCCTGCAACCTGATCTGTGCTGGGGGCTGCAGAGCCCACCCAGCACAGATCATACAAAACCACGCTGGTCCTTAAAGTGAACCTCCAGACTAAAAATCGACTCAGCAGCACTGAAAAGGCCTGGTGTTTCTTTAACAGTTTCACAGCATCAGAACTTTGTTCCTCTTATACAAGCCTCATTTTTAGCTGCACAGAAGAAACCTGCCCGGGCATTTTCCCCTTGATTCTGTGCAAAGCATGATGGGATTTCTGATGTTGTTCTCCTTCTGCTGTTTTTGTGCAATTTTTTTTTTTACATTTTGAATTTGACATTTGAAGCCTAGCGTGTGCAGCTGGGAGGGGTTATCAGGACACAGGACAGTTGGAACCGTGTCTCCTGCCCCTTTTCACCTCCTTTCAACCAAAAAGATGGCAGCCCCCATGAATCACAAACATTTGCCTGTTCTTTTAAAACAGGGTGGGTAAAAAAATTATATTACCTATCTATTCTAATTAACATAACTAATGTAACTTAATGACAGTATGTTTGTTTAGGCTGAAGTTCCCCTTTAAGGGGGGGGGGGGGGGGTAAAGGCTGGGTCCTCAAGTGGTTAAATGAACAATAGCAAACAAACCAAAATATCACAATCCTTTCCCTGTCTACACATTCCAGATGTTCCAAACTGGCATCACTTACCTATCAGCATCTGAAGTGCTTCTATTTGATTTTTCTGCCCATCCCAGTATCATCCACCACCAATATGGTCTGCTTCTTGCTCAGTGGCAGAATAGTAACTGTATGCGTCATCTTAGTGTGTTGACAATGACTCAACAAATTGACCTTCATTGTTTTTCCTGCGGGTACATTGTAATTATTCTGCACGCAGGCAAATAAGCTTTCCAATGTCAGTTTAGTCACGTTATTAAAATCATTCACTGCAGGTACACCAATTATTTTGCAAGCATGTAAATAACCCTTTCAATGTCAATGTGGTCACATCATTTAAATATATTTAAAAAAAAAAAAATCACAAATAGGTTCTAGATGCTTTACATTGACATTGTTTTATTTGACTTAGTAAAATAAAAAATAACTGATTAATATCAAAGTACTTAAGATTATATTATTAGTGAACGGCGCGCCTTTCGATTCTGTTCTTGATTATACAATCTTACCACTTCTATGTAATATGGGGGAGAACTATTTATGGAACTACAAGTCACACAATGCATTGCAGGAGTCTGACAGCCACAGTCATGATTCATAAAGGCAAATGCATTGTGGGACTTGTAGTTCCTTAACAGCTGGAGAGCCAAGTTTGCAGATCACTGATCTAAAGTATCTATTCTGATTATATTCATTCTGGTTACCCTTCTAAAACGTTGAGCAGACCACCCATGTGACACTTCCTTTAAGAGTCCATTTCCACTAGCGCGGAAACTGCCGCAATTCCGCAGTTTCCCCGCACAGGAAAACTCTGCCATAGGGGAGAATGGAGCCGCCGGCCAAATCGCTTGCCCTAGCGATTCGGCCAGAACCCCCTGCTGAATTCGCGGCGGAGGCTGTGATTCCCATAGCCGTGCATGGCATGGCTGATGGGAATCACCTGCAATCCCGCCCACCAGCTCAGTGCCGGCGTGCATCTCGCAGATGCACGCCACACTAGTGGAAACGAGCTCTAAGAGGACCTGAGCGTTTTTTCTTCAGAAATCTGTTTTTCTGAACTCTGACATAATGCTTCAATAGGAAATATTTCCTCCTTCTGAACCATAAGCCACTTTTGGTAAGAATTTAGGATTCAGAGACATACAGTAACTATTCTTTTGTGAAGAATTCTTGGGCAAGAAACTGCAGGATAAGATGAAAAAAATCTGCCGGTCTCCTCACAAAGGAAATAGAGCTACTTATAACAAACAGTTTTTGTGATTTTCTTCCAGAGGTTTTGTCAGATAAAGCCCGTATCCTTCAGGAGAATGGCCTCACAATTTACACTTCGAAACTACAGCTTGGTCCTAATAAGCAACACACTTAAGCTATCATTCATAAAGCGTTCCCGCATGCGGACATGCTAACAGCCGGCTGTGTCCGCATGCGAAGCGGACTTTTCCGAACAGAGCGATAAATCACCACATTCTGCGGTGATTCTATGCGGAAATGTAACAAAATGTAAATTCATAAAAACTAACGCAGCCAGTATGCGGACGGGGATTACTGCTCCCCTGGATGTAGCGAGAAGCATGCGGAATACATGTAAGTGAATGGGACAGACCTCCCAAGCAGCAGCAGAGAGAACACCGCATGGAGGGACTCTGCCAGCTTCTCCTGTTTCCGCATACCTACCGCCAGCCTACCGCGGGATATCTCCGCACTCCTACCGCAACAGGCAACATTTTTATGAATGACCACCCAAAAGGCTGAAATACCGACAGCGGTATTTTCCCACACGGATTTTGGGTACCGACAACACTTTTATGAATGATAGCCTATGCCTCAATCAAAAAAAAAAAACAGGAGACCTAAGAACTAAAGTAAGGGCTGGTGCACACCAGAGCAGTTCTGGAGCGTTTTTTAAAACGCTTGCAAGAGGAAAACCGCTTGGCTAATGAAAGTGAATGGGATGGTGCACACTAGAGCGGCTCGCTTTTTCCACAAACGGGCTGCAGCATTTTTTTTAGATTTCTGAGGCGTTTCTGCCTCAATGTTAAAGTATAGGAAAGTGTAAAACGCTAGATCAAAGCGGTTTTCCAGGCATTTTTGTTACAGTAGCTGTTCAGTAACACCTTTACTGTAACAATATTTGTAATCTGCTACAAAAAACGCTCCAAAAAGCGCTAGGCATGTGTAGAAAACATGACTAGAATCACTCTGAAATCTGCTTCAAAAACCTCTAGTTTTGGAGATCTGCTAGAGGTTTTTGGTGTGCACTGGGCCAAACAAATGTATACAAAGCAATCGCTTCTCAAAGGCTCCTAAAATTCCTGCAAAAACACTGCAAGAGCCATCACTTCCACATGGAGAAAATTTGGAACACTGTCAAATCTGCCCACGAGTGGGCATCCTAGCAAAATGACTCCCAAACTAATGTGAGTTTGTGTGGGAAAAGGTTGCAAATGTATATGTATATGTATATATATATATATATATATATATATATATATATATATATATATATACACACATACACAGTGCAAGTACATTCTTTGAAACAAGATGGCATTGCCAAATCAAACCTAGTTTGAGACTTAGGGGAAGAGTGTATACAATAGGCAGGAGTATGGAACTACAAAATACGTAATTACGAGGAAAGGCTAGTGCACTCCTGAAAAATGAAGGCAATTCTTACTCGTGCAATTATGCAAAGTGTGATACCAGTGGTAAAGGTTAATTTCAGCATAAACAAACATACTGTCATTAACTACTTCCCGACCGCCGTATAGACAAATGGCGGCCGGGAAGCAGACGCCGCAAGGACCGCCGTATTGACAAATGGCGGCGGTCCTTGTTTGGGCATGGGCGGAGCGATCGCGTCATCCGTGACGCGATCCTCCGCCTCCGCCTGTCGCCGCTCACTCGCCGCAACATCCCGCCGGCCATACGGAAGCGCCGGCGGGATGTTAACCCGACGATCGCCGCATACAAAGTGTATAATACACTTTGTAATGTTTACAAAGTGTATTATACAGGCTGCCTCCTGCCCTGGTGGTCCCAGTGTCCGAGGGACCACCAGGGCAGGCTGCAGCCACCCTAGTCTGCACCAAGCACACTGATTTTCTCCCCCCCCCCCCGCCCCAGATCGCCCACAGCACCCATCAGACCCCCCCCTGCCCACCCCCCAGACCCCTGTTTGCACCCAATCACCCCCCTAATCACCCATCAATCACTCCCTGTCACTATCTGTCAACGCTATTTTTTTTTTATACCCCCCCCCTGCCCCCTGCTCCCTCCTGATCACCCCCCCACCCCCCAGATTCTCCCCAGACCCCCCCCCATGCACTGTATGCATCTATCCCCCCTGATCACCTGTCAATCACCTGTCAATCACCCGTCAATCACCCATCAATCACCCATCAATCACCCCCTGTCACTGCCACCCATCAATCAGCCCCTAACCTGCCCCTTGCGGGCAATCTGATCACCCCCCCCACACCAATAGATCGCCCGCAGATCCGACATCAGATCACCTCCCAAATCCATTGTTTACATCTATTCTCTCCTCTAAACACACACTAATTACCCATCAATCACCCATCAATCACCCCCTATCACCACCTGTCACTTTTACCTATCAGATCAGACCCTAATCTGCCCCTTGCGGGCACCCAATCACCCGCCCACACGCTCAGATTGCCCTCAGACCCCCCCTTATCAATTCACCAGTGCATTCATTACATCTGTTCTTCCCTGTAATAACCCACTGATCACCTGTCAATCACCTATCACCCATCAATCACCCCCTGTCACTGCCACCCATCAATCAGCCCCTAACCTGCCCCTTGCGGGCAATCTGATCACCCACCCACACCATTAGATCGCCCGCAAACCCGCCGTCAGATTACCTCCCAAATGTATTGTTTACATCTGTTATCTTCTCTAAACACCCACTAATTACCCATCAATCACCCATCAATCACCCCCTATCACTGTTACCTATCAGATCAGACCCTAATCTGCCCCTTGCGGGCACCCAATCACCCGCCTACATGCTCAGATTACCCTCAGACCCCCCCCCTTATCAATTCGCCAGGGCATTATTTACATCTATCCTTCCCTGTAATAACCCACTGATCACCTGTCAATCACCTGCCAATCACCTATCACCCATCAATCACCCCCTGTCACTGCCACCCAACAATCAGCCCCTAACCTGCCCCTTGCGGGCAATCTGATTACCCACCCACACCAATAGATCGCCCGCAGATCCGACATCAGATCACCACCCAAGCGCAGCGTTTACTCTCCTCTTTTACTCTCCTCTAAACACCCACTAATTACCCATCAATCACCCATCAATCACCCCCTATCACCACCTGTCACTGTTACCCATCAGATCAGACCCTAATCTGCCCCTTGCGGGCACCCAATCACCCGCCTACACGCTCAGATTACCCTCAGCCCCCCCTTATCAATTCGCCAGTGCAATATTTACATCTGTTCTCCCCTGTAATAACCCACTGATTACCTGTCAATCACCTGTCAATCACCTATCAATCACCCATCAATCACCCCCTGTCACTGCCACCCATCAATCACCCCCTGTCACTGCCACCCATCAATCACCCGCTGTCACTGCCACCCATCAATCAGCCCCTAACCTGCCCCTTGCGGGCAATCTGATCACCCACCCACACCAATAGATCGCTCGCAGATCCGACGTCCGATCACCTCCCAAGTGCAGTGTTTACATCTGTTCTCTACCCTAAACACCCACTAATTACCCATCAATCACCCCCTGTCACTGCTACCTATCAGATTAGACCCCTATCTGCCCCTAGGGCACTCAATCACCCGCCCACACCCTCAGAATGCCCTCAGACCCCAGCCCTGATCACCTTGCCAGTGCATTGCTTGCATCTATTCCCCCCTCTAATCACACCTTGAGACACCCATCAATCACCTCCTGTCACCCCCTAGCACACCTACCCATCAGATCAGGCCCTAATTTGCCCCGTGTGGGCTCCTGATCACTCGGCCAAACCCTCAGATCCCCCTCAGACCCCCTTCCGATCACCTCCCCAGTGCATTGATTGCATCTATTTTCCTGTCTAACCACCCCCTGAGACACCCATCAATCACCTCCTGTCACCCCCCCTAGCACTCCTATCCATCAGATCAGGCCCAATACAACCTGTCATCTAAAAGGCCACCCTGCTTATGACCGGTTCCACAAAATTCGCCCCCTCATAGACCACCTGTCATCAAAATTTGCAGATGCTTATACCCCTGAACAGTCATTTTGAGACATTTGGTTTCCAGACTACTCACGGTTTTGGGCCCGTAAAATGCCAGGGCGGTATAGGAACCCCACAAGTGTCCCCATTTTAGAAAAAAAGACACCCCAAGGTATTCTGTTAGGTGTATGACGAGTTCATAGAAGATTTTATTTTTTGTCAAAAGTTAGCGGAAATTGATTTTTATTGTTTTTTTTCCACAAAGTGTCACTTTCCGCTAACTTTTGACAAAAAAATAAAATCTTCTATGAACTCGTCATACACCTAACAGAATACCTTGGGGTGTCTTCTTTCTAAAATGGGGTCACTTGTGGGGTTCCTATACTGCCCTGGCATTTTAGGGGCCCTAAACCGCGAGGAGTAGTCTAGAAAACAAATGCCTCAAAATGACCTGTGAATAGGACGTTGGGCCCCTTAGCGCACCTAGGCTGCAAAAAAGTGTCACACATGTGGTACCGCCGTACTCAGGAAAAGTAGTATAATGTGTTTTGGGGTGTATTTTTACACATACCCATGCTGGGTGGGAGAAATTTCTATGTAAATGGACAATTGTGTGTAAAAAAAATCAAACAATTGTCATTTACAGAGATATTTCTCCCACTTAGCATGGATATGTGTAAAAATACACCCCAAAACGCATTATACTACTTCTCCTGAGTACGGCGGTACCACATGTGTGGCACTTTTTTACACCCTAAGTACGCTAAGGGGCCCAAAGTCCAATGAGTACCTTTAGGATTTCACAGGTCATTTTGCGACATTTGGTTTCAAGACTACTCCTCACGGTTTAGGGCCCCTAAAATGCCAGGGCAGTATAGGAACCCCACAAATGACCCCATTCTAGAAAGAAGACACCCAAAGGTATTCCGTACGGAGTATGGTGAGTTCATAGAAGATTTTATTTTTTGTCACAAGTTAGCGGAAAATGACACTTTGTGAAAAAAAACTATTAAAATCAATTTCCGCTAACTTGTGACAAAAAAATAAAAACTTCTATGAACTCACCATACTCCTAACGGAATACCTTGGGGTGTCTTCCTTCTAAAATGGGGTCATTAGTGGGGTTCCTATACTGCCCTGGCATTGTAGGGGCCCTAAACCGCGAGGAGTAGTCTTGAAACAAAAATGACCTGTGAAATCCTAAAGGTACTCATTGGACTTTGGGCCCCTTAGTGCAGTTAGGGTGCAAAAAAGTGCCACACATGTGGTATCGCCGTACTCGGGAGAAGTAGTATAATGTGTTTTGGGGTGTATTTTTACACATACCCATGCTGGGTGGGAGAAATACCTCTGTAAATGACAATCTTTTGATTTTTTTTACACACAATTGTCCATTTACAGAGGTATTTCTCCCACCCAGCATGGGTATGTGTAAAAATACACCCCAAAACACATTGTACTACTTCTCCCGAGTATGGCGATACCACATGTGTGGCACTTTTTTGCACCCTAACTGCGCTAAAGGGCCCAAAGTCCAATGAGTACCTTTAGGATTTCACAGGTCATTTTTGAGAAATTTCGTTTCAAGACTACTCCTCACGGTTTAGGGCCCCTAAAATGCCAGGGCAGTATAGGAACCCCACAAATGACCCCATTTTAGAAAGAAGACACCCCAAGGTATTCCGTTAGTAGTATGGCGAGTTCATAGAAGATTTTATTTTTTGTCACAAGTTAGCGGAAATTGATTTTAATTGTGTTTTTTCACAAAGTGTCATTTTCCGCTAACTTTTGACAAAAAATAAAATCTTCTATGAACTCACCATACTCCTAATGGAATACCTTGGGGTGTCTTCTTTCTAAAATAGGGTCATTTGTGGGGTTCCTATACTGCCCTGGCATTTTAGGGGCCCTAAACCGTGAGGAGTAGTCTTGAAACGAAATTTCTCAAAATGACCTGTGAAATCCTAAAGGTACTCATTGGACTTTGGACCCTTTAGCGCAGTTAGGGTGCAAAAAAGTGCCACACATGTGGTATCGCCGTACTCAGGAGAAGTAGTATAATGTGTTTTGTGGTGTATTTTTACACATACCCATGCTGAGTGGGAGAAAGATCTCTGTAAATGGACAATTGTGTGTAAAACAAATTAACAAATTGTCATTTACAGAGATATTTCTCCCACCCAGCATGGGTATGTGTAAAAATACACCCCAAAACACATTATACTACTTCTCCTGAGTACGGCAATACCACATGTGTGGCACTTTTTTGCAGCCTAACTGCGCTAAGGGGTCCAAAGTCCAATGAGCACCTTTAGGCTTTACAGGGGTGCTTACAATTTAGCACCCCCCAAAATGTCAGGACAGTAAACACACCCCACAAATGACCCCATTTTGGAAAGTAGACCCTTCAAGGTATTCAGAGAGGGGCATGGTGAGTCCGTGGCAGATTTCATTTTTTTATGTCGCAAGTTAGAAGAAATGGAAACTTTTTTTTTTTTTTTTTTTTCTCACAAAGTGTCATTTTCCGCTTACTTGTGACAAAAAATAATATCTTCTATGAACTCACTATGCCTCTCAGTGAATACTTTGGGATGTCTTCTTTCCAAAATGGGGTCATTTGGGGGGTATTTATACTATCCTGGAATTCTAGCCCCTCATGAAACATGACAGGGGGTCAGAAAAGTCAGAGATGCTTGAAAATGGGAAAATTCACTTTTTGCACCATAGTTTGTAAACGCTATAACTTTTATCCAAACCAATAAATATACACTGAATGGGTTTTTTTTAATCAAAAACATGTTTGTCCACATTTTTCGCGCTGCATGTATACAGAAATTTTACTTTATTTGAAAAATGTCAGCACAGAAAGTTAAAAAAATCATTTTTTTGCCAAAATTCATGTCTTTTTTGATGAATATAATAAAAAGTAAAAATCGCAGGAGCAATCAAATAGCAGCAAAAGAAAGCTTTATTAGTGACAAGAAAAGGAGCCAAAATTCATTTACGTGGTAGGTTGTATGAGCGAGCAATAAACCGTGAAAGCTGCAGTGGTCTGAATGGAAAAAAAGTGGCCGGTCCTTAAGGGGTAGAAAGCCCTAGGTCCTCAAGTGGTTAAAGAGACTCCGTAACAAAAATTGCATCCTGTTTTTTATCATCCTACAAGTTCCAAAAGCTATTCTAATGTGTTCTGGCTTACTGCAGCACGTTCTACTATCACCATCTCTGTAATAAATCAACTTATCTTTCTCTTGTCAGACTTGTCAGGCCTGTGTCTGGAAGGCTGCCAAGTTCTTCAGTGTTGTGGTTCTGTGATGCATCTCCCCCATCCAGGCCCCTCTCTGCACACTGCCTGTGTATTATTTAGATTAGAGCAGCTTCTCTCTTCTCTCTTATTTTTTTACAAGCTGGATAAATGCTCCTCTGAGCTGGCTGGGCTTTCACATACTGAGGAATTACAGACAAGGGCAAAGCTGTCTGCACTCTGCAGGAAGAAACAGCCTGACACTTCAGTAGAAGATAGCTGCAGGGGGAAAGAAACACACAAATGATCTCTTGAGATTCAAAAGGAAGGCTGTATACAGCTATGTGTGGACATACTGTACATCAATCTACTTCCTGTTTTGGTGGCCATTTTGTTTGTTTATAAACAAACTTTTTAAAACTGTTTTTAACCACTTTTAATGCGGCGAGGAGCGGCGAAATTGTGACAGAGGGTAATAGGAGATGTCCCCTAACACACTAGTATGTTTACTTTTGTGCGATTTTAACAATACAGATTCTCTTTAAGTTACATTAGTTATATTAATTAAAATAGATAGGTAATATAGTCTCTTACCCACCCTATTTTAAATAAACAGGCAAATGTTTGTGATTTCATGGGGGTTGCCATCTCTTTGGTTGAAAGGAGGTGACAGGGAGCATAAGACATAGTTCCAACTGTCCCGTGTCCTGATCACCCTCCCAGCTGCGCGCTCTTTCAAATCTAAAAAAAAAAAATTGCACCAAAACAGCAGAACAAGAACATCATCAAAAATTCCATCATGCTTTGCACAGCATCAAGGGAAAAATGCCGGGGCAGTTTTCTTCTGTGCAGCTAAAATGAGGCTTGGGTAAGAAAAAATAATTTCGAATGCTGTGAAACTATTAGGGCCCGTTTCCACTATCGCGGTTTCCGCCGCAATTCCGCAGTTTCCCCGCACATGAATCGCATGGGGAAACTCTGCCATAGTGGATAACGGCGCCGCGGCCGAATCGCTTGCGGGAGCGATTCAGCCAAAACCCCCCGCTGAATTTGCGGAAGAGGCTGCGAATCCCATAGCCGTGCATGGCAGGGCTCATGGGATTCGCCTGCGATCCTGCCCACCCGCTCAGTGCCGGACTAGTGGAAACGAGCCCTTAAAGAAACACAAAGCCTTTTCACTGCTGCTGAGTAGATTTTTAGTCTGGAGGTTCTTTAATGATATATCCAAACCGATTAGGATAAGGGAGTTGCTAGGAGTGGGGAAAGCCCCCAGACAAGTTTTCGAGCCATATACCAAAGAAAGATTTATTAATAGAGCAACGCTATTCCGTTTAACTCCTGTCAAGACTCACCAGATAATTTTTTCCAACTCTTGCGCAGCCTTCTCAGATGACTTCTGCTGCTCCTGCCTAGCTTTACCGGATGGCTCTTATTGCTCCTGCTCAGGTCTTACTGGCAACTCCTACCTAGTCTTTACAAATGAGCCCATATGCAATTAACTTTTTGTCCTGAGTTATCTTCTAGGACATAATTTTCATCTTCTCTTTAAAATAACTTTTCAGCATTTTACAATCGAAAAAGCACCAAAGATTTTGGTGGTAAAAATGCATTTTATGACAAGGTGTGGAAATATCACCTAGGTGAAAAGTCACTAGAAAAGGTGAATTGCATATGGGTCATGGTTTCCTTTCCCCAATAGGCCTTCAAGAGTCCTCCCCTACATTTTGTTCCAGTGCTTTCAGGACTCTCACCACTTGGGGTCTTGAGGAAAGAGCATCTCTTACTAGATAACCTAAAACACACCCTCTAGGTATGCATATTGTATACTACCCCACCTATTCCTTTCGATTGTAGGTTTGCAAGGGCAGGGCTCTTCCACCCTTTTGTGTCTTGGAATGTGTTATTTATTTTGTGTCTTGCAGTTTGTTATACATTTTTTTCACATTTGTCCCTTAATACCAATTCTGTATTTTGTACCAATGTCTATATTTGGTGTACTGTACACCATTGTCTGTATTATGTACTCTATGCTTGTTTCTTATACATCAATAATAAGGGTGCATATTCACTAAATAGCAGTAAATGTGCCATGTGTAGGCAGCAGATGGCAATTTTAACATTCCTCATGCCAGTTACATAGCAAGTGTTGCAAACCAACGCTACTTAGGTAAGGTCATGTTGTTACAGTAAGGCACGTTAAATAAACAATACACGTTACCTAGGTAACCAGGGTTGCACCAACTGCTCATAGTGCACTATATAACTGACATAAGCGACAGTAACATTGCCATGTGCTGTGTGGTCATGGCAATTTTACAGCTCTTTTGTGAATATGCCCCGAGGTAGGGTATTTCTGCTTCGTCACCAAAATAACTGATCTACTTAAAGCCAACTATTTCCAATATTCTAAAAGCAACCAGGATGCTAGAAACAAGCGATGGACAGTAAGGATGAGCGGGCAAAATGTACAACTTCGATCTAGGCCGGTTATGGTTACAGAACTTTTCCGCAAAACCAGTCCATAGATTCGCCATGTGGTCACTTCCTCCCTAATTTTTGACATCTAGAATGTATATGAATAGGTTTACAGGTAAACAAAGTAATACTTTGTTTCAGAATTGCACATCTTCAGTTTTGTGATAAAAAATGACTTTCACAGACATTACGCAAACATGATGCCGGAGTTCATGCTGGTCACAAATTATGCGTTGGTTGGATGAAACCTGCTATGACTTGGCGTTGGATCTAAGAAACCTGTTACCAGTTCACAAGAAAAGGCCAATTTACATTTTCTCATCCATAATCTTTGCTATGGAATGAAAACAACTGGAGTTCTATGAGATAGCAGAGAAGTCCTTTTCCATTCTATGTAAATAAGTGACGGCAGGCAACACTCACCAGCAGGTCATCCAGTCATGCAGCAGTGAGGAAAAGACTGCACTTATCTGTATTGCTACATAAAGCACAGAGACTTATGGTAACTAATGAAGCAGCACAGAGAAGAGCAATGCTCTTGGCCCCCCTGTAAAGATGCTCTGTGAATGTAAAGGATAACAGGACTATCTAGACCCTGGGCACTTCTAGCACCTTGACAAACTCTCTTCTATTTTTATCCTGACACATATTACACATGTACAAGACAACGTACACAGCATCTCACATTCAGATATAAAGAGTCAAGGTCATACGGACAAGGCTTTATTTCATCTATGCAGAAGAACATTTTATTGCATTTCTTACAAAACGGAGAACATGATTTTAATGTTCACTTCAATTCTGACCAGCCACATTCTTTTCAGGCATTGAGGTATTTTGCATGGTGTTTGATGTGATCATTTATAAATGTTGTAATAAAGAAGTAACTGTGATCGTATCCCTGAAACACAAACAAAATAGAATACACATAAACGGCAAAAAAAAATACAAAAAACAATTCTAGTTCAAATATTTTACACACACATACTCATTTACTGGACAGTAGCGCTTCTGGTTTCAGTATGAAAGATAGTTTGCTCTCAGTGTACAGCTACTTACACAGTTTCAATAAATGTTGCCGGCTGGTATTGGGGGTGAATCTTTAAAGGGAATGTCCAAGCAAAATAACAAAATGAGTTTCACTTACCTGGGGCTTCTCCCAGCCCCATGCAGCCATCCTGTGCCCTCGTAGTCACTCACTGCTGCTCCAGTCCCCTGCTGGCAGCTTGCCGACCTTGGAGGTCGGCGGGGTGCATTGCGTACATTTTTACGCATCCCCGCTAGTGCAGGAACATTAACACATACATTTTTACGCATTACTGGTTCAATGCGTAAAAATGTACGCATTGAACCAGTAACGCGTAAAAATGTATGTGTTAATGTTCCTGCACTAACGGGAATGCGTAAAAATGTACGCAATGCATCCCGCCGACCTCCGAGGTCGGCAAGCAGCCAGCGGGGGACTGGAGCAGCAGTGAGTGACTGCGAGGGCACAGGATGGCTGCATGGGGCTGGGAGAAGCCCCAGGTAAGTGAAACTCATTTTTTTATTTTGCTTGGACATTCCCTTTAAGATGACACTTCAATGCACAAGCACATACAGAAGTGTCCCTCGACTACAGCCGAACAATGCATAGTGTTGCTATGGGGAGGAGAGGAGTAATGACGGGGTTGTTTCCGGCTGACAAGGTATGGAGGGGAACAATGCGATTAGACGTTGCTGCTGTTTAAAAGGTCCTGCATGCTAGATGTTTTAACCAGCTCAGGGAACACTTGGCGGTTCAGGGTCTTTTCTGATAAGAATCAAGTTCTGTCTTAACATGTATACAAGGTTTTAATGAGATAGGAGTGACACTATATACCCAAAGCCAGTATACTCTATGGTTGTGCAGGATTCCTCCTGCCTGTGGAATGAATGTGTCCTTACAGTAAATCAGGCTGGATGCATTAAGTTTTACCCCCTGCTTTGTGCAGACTAATGAGATAGAGAGGGGGAGTTTCTCAATTATCTTTGTTGTTTTGCAGTCTTTACCTTTAAAGAGAACCCGAGGTGGGTTTGAAAAATATTATCTGCATACAGAGGCTGGATCTGCCTATACAGCCCAGCCTCTGTTGCTATCCCAGACCCCCCTAAGGTCCCCCTGCACTCTGAAATCCCTCATAAATCACAGCCATGCTGCTGACAAACAGCTTGTCAGAGCTGGCTGTGTTTATATCTATAGTGTCAGTCAGCTGCTCTCCCCGCCTCCTGCAGAACTCCAGTCCCCGCCTGCATCCCTTCCCTCCCTGCTGATTGGAGGGAAGGGACGGGGGCAGGGACCGGAGCTATGCAGGAGGCGGGGGAGCAGCTGAGACTGACACTACAGATGTAAACACAGCCTCACAGCACGGCTGTGATTTATGAGGGATTGCAGAGTGCAGGGGGACCTTAGGGGGGTTTGGGGTAGCAACAGAGGCTGGGCTGTATAGGCAGATCCAGCCTCTGTATGCAGATAACATTCTTTAAACACACCTCGGGTTCTCTTTAACCTCCTTGGCGGTTAATTTTTTCTGCAAAAATTGCAGAATTCCAATTTTTTTTTATTTTTTTTTTAAAGTTTCATGTAAAGCTACCAGAGTGGTAGCTACATGAAACACCACTAGAGGGCGCATGTGGCCCTCTAGTCCGATCGCCGCCGGCAACAATAGCAAACAGGGGAACGCGTATACAACGCGTTCTCCTGTTTGGCTTCTCCTGTCGCCATGGCGACGATCGGGATGACGTCATGGACGTCAGCCGACGTCCTGACGTCAGGGACACACGATCCAGCCCATGGCGCTGCCCGGAACTCATTGATCCGGGCAGCGCAGGGCTCTGGCGGGGGGGGCCCTCTTCAGCCGCTGCGTGCGGCCGATCGCCGCAGAGCGGCGGCGATCAAGCTGTGCGCGCGGCTAGCAAAGTGCTGGCTGCGCGCACAGCAATTTACAAAATGAAAATCGCCCCACCAGGGGCTGAGATCTCCCCCTGCGCGGCATAGCCCGAGCTCAGCTCGGGCTTACCGCCAGGGAGGTTAAGGAAAAAAAAATTCAACATACCACTAGATGGGCTTGATTTACATTGGCAGACACCAAATGCACTAGAATATTTACTTGTTATGTGGCTTTTTAAAATCCTGTTCATGTTGTTTACTTTACTTATAAAACTTTTATGCATATGTTTATTTTTAAACAAGGTGTGCATGCAAGGGATGGATGCAGTGTTTAAAGGAGTACTGTAAGGGGAAAAAAAAAAGTTTAACTTACCTGGGGCTTCTACCGGCCACCCGCAGACATTTTTGTTCCTGCGCCGGGACAAAATGATCCTCCTGCATACTGCGCGGGACATTCCCGGCGACGTGAGCAGTATCTAGGATGCGCATGGCCAGGGCCGCACAGGCACAGGGGACGATGACATAAAAGTCGCAAACCAGAGGTGAGCTGCGACGGGGGACCGCAGGATCATTTTGTCCAGGCGCGGGCACAGGACGTCTGTGGGGGCCTTTGGAAGCACCAGGCAAGTTAAACATTTTTTTTTCTCCTTACAGTACTCCTCTAAAGGGTGGCTCAGCCATGCTTCTTCCATTCAGATGTGATCATGTTTCTGGCAATCAAAGAGTTGTATTTACTGAGCTGCAATTGATGCTTAGGGACTTGGCCAGGACAGAGGCAGAGTGAAGGAACGTAGATCTACTCTCCATCGATGCAAGGGGGTTCATGCACAGTGTGCAAAACGTTCTTTACTTATAGACCTGAGTGTAAAGAGGTAACTTCCATTTGTTGTTTTTTTTTTTTTTGTGAAAACAGGAGTTTTGTAAAAAGTAGCAGCAACACTTGATTTCTCGGTTTTAAATACAAATAGATATCAGACTGTTATACATCCTTTTACTATATAACATTGTTTCCATAAGAAAGGCAGAACTCTGGAGAGAGCAATGTGCTTCAGTCTGCTCCAGGCAACTAGCTGGGTAATCTGGCTTACTAGAGGGCAGCCTGGAGCAGGGCTGTGGAGTCGGAGTCGTGGAGTCGGGCAATTTGGGGTGCCTGGAGTCGGAGTCGGGAAAAAATGCACCGACTCCGACTCCTAATGAATTTGTAACTGTAATTAAAATAGAAAATATGATAAAATGTTCTATTTCTCAGATAATAGTCATTAAAAGTAATGTATATATACAGTATACATACAGTAATAGCTGTGCTTAGTCCACAAAAATGAAATAAACCAATCAAAATTAGTTACTTGTGCTGCTTCAATAAAGCAGTCCCCGTATTTTTAAGGTCAGATATACACATCTGATTGTGACTGTATATATGATGTGTACACAGGAATCTCTTATATATACTTAACATCTATGCTGTAAGTATAAAGCCTGATGTGTAGCTGTGTCACTAATAGAGATGGTCAACGAGATGGAAATAATTCTGCATTGATGCTGATTTATGCAAATGTATGCACTCCCTTTGCTGATGAAATCAAATAATTTGATATGTTATTAAAATTTGGTTTGGTGACTACAAATTAAAGGGTAACTGAGACGGATGAAAAGTAAAGTTTTATACATACCTGGGTCTTCCTCCAGCCCCCTTCAGGCTAATCAGTCCCTCGCTGTCCTCCACCACCCGGATCTTCTGCTATGAGTCCTGGTAATTCAGCCAGTCAGCGCTGTCCAGCCGCATGCCGCTCCCACAGCCAGGAACATTCTGCACCTGCGCAATAGTGCTGCACAGGTGTAGTATGCTCCTGGCGGCGGATTGTGTGCATGCGCACTACGCCTGACTGGCTCAAGTACCTGGACTCATAGCAGAAGATCCAGGTGGTGGATGAGGACAACGAGGGACTGATTATCCTGAAGGCGGCTGGAGGAAGCCCCAGGTATGTATAAAACTTTAATTTAATCTGTCTCAGGTTTACTTTGTTACACAGTAGTACTATACTCTACATATGCACTCCCCACAGAGCTGCAGGGAATCCACTGAGAATGCTGTGCACATTGAACACAGAGGTGTTGTCTGTTTACAATCTCCTCATTCCCCTGCAGAATACCTGCACATCATTCTTACATGTACCCACACTTACATTGCCTAGGGCCTGATAGATGTTCTTTGTTCCGGTTTGTACCTTTTACAAGTACTCTTACCAAGGACTAGTTTTAGTCTAAAGGGAATAAATATAGTAGTCTACATATCCTTCTCACTTCAGTTGTCTTGTAAAATTCCTAAGCGTTGGCAGTTAAGAGACGAATTTCATGTTATATACTTTTAATCAACAAAATTGTAATATGCAAATTAGAGGAGTCGGAGTCGTGGAGTCGGAGTCATCCTAAACTGAGGAGTCGGAGTCGGTGGATTTTTGGACCGACTCCACAGCCCTGGCCTGGAGGATGCAGAATGATGCTGCTCTCTCCAGGGTCCCAACTGCACACACACATGTATACATAGCTAAATGCTCTTCCCCCAAATAGGAATGTATGTTAAACAATTCAATTCCTACTGCTGCCGCTTCCTAAACAGGGACCGCTTTTTTGCTTCGACAAGCCAGAAAAGATTGGACACATTGTTGAGGACCCACACGAGGGTGATGGTACCCATACATGGTACAATAAAAGGGTTCGATTTTCCCGTTTATTCAACCAAAATGATCGAATGAAAGACAAAAAAATCTTTTTTTCGATCAAGAAAAACAAACGATTATCCGATTTTTTCAATAAATATCTGATAAAACACGTTGGAAAAATCTTTATATACGATCCAACAGATAATCTAATCGGAAAAAGATTAAGAAATTGTACCATGTATGGGCACCTTTAGGTTGTGCATCACTAAATGCTCAGTGGAATCCAATAGTTCTGCATACTGCTCTAGTCACACCTCTTCCAAGCTTAGAGGTTAGTATTCTGCTTGCTGTGATGCCACTCAGTCACACCATCGTTTTCAAAGATATTAAAGGGGTTCTGTTAGGGGTTTCTGAGGAGAAAAACAGACCCTTACCTTGGGCTTCTATCAGCCCCGTGCAGCGGTAATGTCCCACGCCGTCCTCCTCCCATCTGCTGTTCTCCGCCGCCAGCCCCGGTCTAAGCGGCATGGGATCGAACTGCGGCTGCGCTACAGTGGCCGCGCACCCGCTTGCTTCCGCCTGCGTCATGGGAAGCTTACTGCGCAAGCGCAGTACAAGGCTCCGTTGTACTGCGCCTGTGCAGTAAGCCTCAGATGACGCGAGCGGAGGCACGGCAACGCGCATTATTCGTCTGTGTGACAGACGAATAATAGCCCGGTGCCGGCTGCGGGGAACGGCAGATGGGAGCAGGACAGCGTGGGACATTACCACTGCAGGGGGCTGATAGAAGCCCCAGGTAAGTGGCAGTTTTTCTCCTCAGGAACCCCCACAGAACCCCTGTGGAACCCCTCAGGAACCCCCACAGAACGTTAAAGTCGCACGTTACAACAACATGTAACGCACAATAACTTACAGCAGTGAAAAATCAATGGGCTGTTCACAGTGCAGACGTTGCGTTGGAGTCTAATGCTGCACGTTAAATAAAAGTGCTGCATGCTATGTGTTATACACGTTTTTAGCTGCGTTAGACTGTTTGCACATGCTCAGTAATTTTTTTATTTTTTTTTTAACGCATGCGCCGTTTTCGTTCTATCACTGTGCAATGAAAACGGCGCACCAAACACAGGGCTACATAACGTCCAAGTTATAGTCTTTCAATGCGTTTCATTAGGGGTACATTATGCAACCTTAACATCACATCAAACGCAACGTCTTACTGTGAAAGAGGCCTTAGTGAATCTTAGATGTATAGTCCAGAAACATTTAGCTTTATTTTCTATTCAAGTGCTGAGGGTTGGTGTGAACTTTTCCTGCACCTGATGACAGACACAAAATATTTTCTAGGATCAGCTTGTCATTGTCTTACACAACTAGGTTTTATCCAATTTCATTTTCTGAAGATCCACAAATTATATTTTGGAATCTAAACTCAACCTCGTACACTATTTGGACACCTGGGTTAAACTCTGTAAGACACAGTGAAAATCTCTGTGCTGAACAGAATGTGAAACCTTCATCACCTACAGGTGGGAGGCAGGGATCTTACATCCACTGACCACAAACTCACATTCTAGCGAATTGCAGAGCATGGCCATAGCATGAGCATCATACATACATTCATACATACATACATCATGGAGAGGTACAGCACTGTGGAAAAAGGGTGGGCTGGCCTGACACTCTTTGCTGTTGCTCTTTATGGGAGGCAATTGTGGCTCACAGAGATCTGGAAGCTAGCCCTGCAGAGCAATAAAGTCCACTCAAAGGAGGACAGGTCCCATGGTGCTCAAAGCTAAAGACCCTGTATAGGCCCCAAAGGGCAGGAGGAGAAGGGGATGAAGCACCTGCTGTGTATTGGGGGAAAGAGGGGGAGAGGTACTATCTGTAAAATTAGAAATTAGGCTCATAAAAAGGTTCAAATAACACCATGCAATTTCACTTCAGATCCTACACAAGTGAGATATCAAATTGATATTCAGATCTTACATCGATGAGATATGGACGAAACCTAGCATACAAACCTATGTGATTTTTATGATAATTATTCTGATTGGGTACACACACACACACACACACACACCAGGGGTGTCTCACCCACCAGGCAAGTATAGGCGGTTGCCTGGGGTGCCATGAGGTGGTGAGGCGCATTCCCCCGCCGCTGCTACCGTGACCATGTTTTTTTTTTATTTTAATTTTTTATATTATATTACCTCCCGACTCAGTCCCCGGTGCTCGGCACGCTACCATGTGCTCAGCAGTGCCTCCACCTCCACTTCTCCCCAGCCAATAGAGCAATCAATACTGCTCTTCTCTGCCAGGCTCCTTCTTTAAAGCCGTGCCCCTTCTTCTCAGTAGCCACACAGGTAAAGTGTTTACCTCACCTTTAACTCCGCCCCACGCCAGTCAAACCAGGAGCCAGCGGCCAGCCAGCTTATGCCCCCGACAGTCCGACCCCCCACCTGTGTCACTGGCTGCACACAGACACTGGAGCGAGACAGCCAGGGGACAGATGCAGTCACAGAGAGAAGAATGTGATGTGTCCGTGTTGGAGCTCCGCCCCCGCACAAGACAGCAACACAGCCCGGGAGAAGGGAAGTTTCTGCTCCAGAGTAGTGATGGGAATTCCGTCTCTTTTCAGAGAATCGGCTCTTCTGAATCGGCTCCCATTAAAGAGCCGGCTCTTACAGCTCTGAATCGGCTCTTCATTAAATATCATTAAACACCACTCAGAATTGGAGTAAAAGCCCCGCCCCCGTCTCCATGACAATTCCAGACTGCTTCTCTGACTGGGGCAATCCCTCCTGCTACTGCTCTCTGCCGCATACACTACTACAAGCTGCAAGAGGAGGACTACATCTCCCAACATGCCTCAGCGCCCTTTATTGCAGAGCAAATCAGAGCTGTGTGGGGCGGCTGAGGCATCGGCTCTTTCAAAACTGAGAACCAGCTCTTGTCGTTCGCAGCAAAGAGCCGGCTCTTAGAGCCGGCTCGTTCGCGAACGACCCATCACTACTCCAGAGATGATAAGCTGCATGCACAGGCAGAAGAGAAGGTATGCAGGCAGGCTGCTAAGAACACTTTCTGTCCTGTGTGCAGACTCCCAGTACTGTTATAACTGCTAGAATGTGCCCTGCTCTTTTGATACTAGAGTTTTCTTTGAAAGCTGGTTAGGCTGTAGGCTGGTAAAGCTGTAAACCTGTGCTTTAGTGCTGTGCTGTCTCTCCCTCTCCCCTCTCTGTTCCTCTGCCCCCTTTTCCATCTTATGCTGTCTCTACCCCTCTCTGTTCCTCTGCACTCTCTTTCATCTTATGCTGTCTCTCCCTCTCCCCTCTGTTTCTCTGCACCCTCTTCCATCTTATGCTGTCTATCCCTCCCCCTCTCTGTTCCTCTACCCCCCTCTTACATCTTATGCTGCCTCTCCCTCTCTACTCTTTCCCTCTGCTCGGATTCCGTGTATTTTCTGGTGAAACGCTTCCACATTACGATTATTTTCTGACAACGCTGCCCCATTACGATTATTTTCTGGTGAAACGCTGCTGCCCTATGATTAATTTCTGGTGAAATGTTGCTGCAATAAGTGTATTTTCTGGTGAAACGCTGCCACCTTACGAATATTTTCCGGTGAACTGCTGCTGCAATAAGTGTATTTTCTGGTGAAACACTGCCACCTTACGAATATTTTCCGGTGAACTGCTGCTGCAATAAGTGTATTTTCTGGTGAAACACTGCCACATTACGATTATTTTCTGGTGAATTACGATTCTGAATTACGATAATTACTATTATTTTCTGATGAAACACTGCTGCATTATGATTATTTTCCTGGGGGGGGCTTGGGGAGGGGGGGGCACCACAGGTTTTCTCGCCTGGAGTGACAAAATGACTAGAGGCACCCCTGACACACACACACACACACACACACACACACACACACACACACACACACACACACACACACACACACACAGAGAGAGCTGCAGCCACTAAGGGCACGCTCAGTAGGACACCCTGCAATGTTAGAGAGTCTTGCACAAGGACTCCTTGCTGAATAGGTGCTGGCTCACTGAATACTGTAGGAAGAGCAGATATCCAATCCCTAGTCTCCTGTGTCAGAGGCAAGGCCGTTTCTTGGGCAGTGCGACCTCCCTGGGCGCAGACTGGCAAGTAGAAGAAGGGGGGGTGCAGGCAAAAGGACATAGCGGCTAGGGAGCTGGTGAGGGCTGGTGCAGCCAACTGGAAGAAGATTACTAGCACGATGACCTTTCTTGACTCCTCCTGGGCGTCCTGCGGCCGACGTCAAGTCATCATGACGTCACAACCGCGTGATAACACCCAACGTCCTGTAGCAGTGTGCATAGCGCCCATGTAGGAGTCAGCTTGCCGGGGCTCTCTTCGCCTGTGTGTTTTCCTGGTCCATGCTTTCTCCTGGATGAGCGGCTAGTCACTAGTAAGAATGTAGATCTACTTGTGACCTGTGGCTGTGACTGTCGCTAAAGAGTAAGGGTTCGCAAGTCCAAGAGGGTGGGGGGAAAGGGGGCACAATTTTTAAACCCTCTCTGGGTGCAATTTAGCCTGTAAACTGCCCTGGTCAGAGGCACTGCTAAAAGTGTCTGTTATCTGTGATAAGAATCCCGGACTGAGCATTCAGTCTGGCTTTGCAGGGAATAATTATAGCTGAGTCATTATAGCAGAGCCACAAGGGAGCAGGCTTGGGCTTGAAAAGACACCAGAGAAGACAGACTCAGGGCTCTTTTCCACTATGAAATGCGATCGCAATCGCGTTTCAATTTCCCCCATGCGATTGAGCTACTATACTTAGTATAGTAAAGCTCAATCGCATCCAAAACGCGCCAGGACAGCGATTGAGTTTTGACCAAAATTGCATTGCAATCGGATTGCACTAATGGAAATTGCTGCTGCAGTTGCCATTAGTTTAATGTACCTTGTGATTTGCGATCAGAAGAAAATTGCACATCGCAGGGTAGTGGAAAAAGGCCCTCAGCTATAATCTTTCCGTAGCAAACCTAGACTGAGTGCTCAGTCGGGGATTCTTATCAGAGATGATAACAGTCAGTTTAAACAGAGAACAATGAAACAAAGAGCAGATTACCGTATTTTTCGGACTATAAGACGCACTTTTTCTTCCCCAAAAGTGGGGGGAAAAGTGGGTGCGTCTTATAGTCCGAATGTGCATCCATGTGTCCCCCCAGAAGGAAGTGCAGGGGCAGACTAGAGTGCACTCACCTACTCAATCCCGGCTCTGAGTGCTGCATCTGCCTATTTCACCTTCCCTGCAGGCAAGTGATAATCACAGGCTTTGTCCCCGCTGATGGTATCAGCCGACATGCTGCATAGGTGGCTCTGGCACGAGCCTGGTCATCCATATGATCTTCACTGCTGGTGGCTGACATCGGAGCGGTGCATCTGTGCACCGGCTCTCTAGTGGTTTCATCCCGATGTATGTCCGCATATCATCCGCGGGCCCCCCTCGCCGCAGATCCATGAACGGGAACATGGCGTCCACCCTTTTCTATTTCCTAGACTATTATCCAATCAGGCGGGGGGCGCTGTCCCTGACCGCCAATCACAGCCATCCTCTGTCTCCTCTCCTCTCCTGATTGGCCGCGATGGTCCCGCCGGTGGGACCATCGCGGCCAATCAGGAGAGGAGAGGAGGCGGAGGATGGCTGTGATTGGCGGTCAGGGACAGCGCCCCCCGCCTGATTGGATAATGGTCTAGGAGATAGAAGAGGGTGGACGCCATGTTCCCGTTCGTGGATCTGCGGCGAGGGGGGCCCGCGGATGATATGCGGACATACATCGGGATGAAACCACTATAGAGCCGGTGCACAGATGCACCGCTCCGATGTCAGCCACCAGCAGTGGTGAAGATCGTATGGATGAGGCGGACACAGAAAAAGACCAGGCTCGTGCCAGAGCCACCTATGCCGCATGTCGGCTGATACCATCAGCGGGGACAAAGCCTGTGATCATCACTTGCCTGCAGGGAAGGTGAAATAGGCAGATGCAGCACTCAGAGCCGGGATTGAGTAAGTGAGTACATTCTAGTCTGCCCCTGCACTTCCTTCTGGGGGGACACATGGATGCACATTGTCAGGGAACAGAGGACACAGGATGGACAGAGGACAGGGGTATGGACAGCAGACACAAGGGGCGTAGACAGGTGACACAAGGGGATGGACAGGTGACACAGCGGGACAGATAGAGGACACAGTATGAACAAATGTCATAGGGGGTATGGTCAGCAAACACAGGTGGCGCATACAAGTGACATAGGGGGACAGAGGACATGGTAAGGGCAGAGGTCACAGGGGCTATGGACAGAGGACACAGGTGGACATAATAATTGGGGGGAAAGGGTCTACAAGACACCCCTGCTCTGTAGATGCACCAGGTTTAGCATATTTTTTTTTTTCCTGGATTTTGCCCTCCAAACCTAGGTGCGTCTTATAGTCCGGTGCGTCTTATAGTCCGAAAAATACGGTAGGTGTTTACTGTCATGTTCCCACTGATTTATAAGATAAAATACAAGGGGGTGCTTCATCTCCGGTTCTCTTTAAGTAAAAATTGCATGGTGTGTATGAGGCCTAAAACTAAATTGCAGTAGGCTTCAAAACAGAGCTGTGCACATGCTGCCATTCTGTCCGCACATGCGCAGAAGTTACCGGGGCTGATTGCGGCCGAACGGAGACACTCGGGAGGACGGCGAAGGACTCATCGGTGCTCATGGAGCTGGAGGAAGCTCTGGGTAAGTATAAAATCTTTCTTATGTGTGCTCTCAGGTACACTTTAAATCACTTGGGCAATGGATATTCTGAAAACATGACCTGGCAAGTGTTCTTTAGCAAAGAAGCTGGGGGACGCACCATTTATCCCTAAATGTTTAAAGAACACCTGAAGTAAGAGGGATATGGAGGCTGCCATATTTATTTCCTTTTAAAAATACCAGTTGCCTGGCATTCTGCTGATTGTTCATGCATCAGTACTGTCCGAATCACACACCCGATACAAGCATGCAGCAAATCCAGTCAAAAATCTGATCTGCATGCTTGTTCAAGGTCTATGTCTAAACGTTTTAGGAATCTGCAGGACAGTCAGGCAATCTGCATTGTTTAAAGGAAATAAATATAGCAGCCTCCACAATCTTTTCACTCCAGGTGTCCTTTAACAGCATTCTTAAAAATACTGTGTATACTTGCCTCTTGCAGTCTGAAGACCACAGGGATTTTTTTCTCAGTACAAGCTGCAATAAAATTATCAGGCAGTAGCTGGCCTGCAGAGAGGAACTGGTCATCCTTCCCCTGGTCAATTAATACATCTAGCTGGGCTCCAGAGTAGGTCTTCACCAGATGGGTTGCATCATATGCCTAAGGAAAAGCAGAAAAACACCTTGCTTCATTTCCCACTCTGACACTAAGGCGATAGTGGAAGGGAAAAATACTACAACAAAACATTTGTAAGGCGTTTTTCTCCCATAGGAAAACCACAGAAGCTTGTCTCAGATCAGTACATAGTTGCGGTTTGTGATGTGTCGCAGGGGGAAAAGTATAGCCATACTACACAAAATTCTGCAACTTACTTCTATGGGAATCTCTTTCTAAATATTCTGACTTGGAAACTTTGTTACCCCCATTGAATCACAATCATCAATCTACTATGCTTTTCAAAATATTAAATACTAAATAGATGTAAAGACCAAGATAGTACACAACAGATACACAACTGTGTCCACACAGTAAATTAAACTAATAACCAGGGTTAATATAAATGCCAGACCCAAGGTCCTCATGCTGAGCCAAAAAAAAAGCATCATATAGGACCAGAGGAGACTAGATGGCAAAGAATATTGAACATTGACCAATTCTCCCCATTCATTTTTACCTGAAAAAGACAGAGAGGGCCTTCCCCACTCTGGTACAGCATATCTACACCCCTTTAAACTTCACTTCCGCGCCTGAGGCATAGATATACGTACCACCGCCGATGTCCGCTCCCCTGCTCGTTCACGTCGCCATCCGCTCGCCCGGAGATCAATGAATGGGAATTCATTGATGTAAGTCCCTCAAGCAATCTGCACAATCATTGTGAAAAAAAAAAGTTTCCCATCCACTGTACACTTCCTGTCAGCGTACATATTACGCTTACAGGACGCAGCACGGTGGCATAGTGGTTAGCGCTCTCGCCTTGCAACACTGGGTCCCCGGTTCAAATATCAGCCAGGTCAACACCTGCAAGGCGTTTTTATGTTCTCCCCGTGTCTGCGTGGATTTTCTCCGGGCACTCCGGTTTCCTCCCACATTCCAAAAACATACAGATAAGTTAATTGGCTTCCCTCTACAATTGGCCCTAGACTACAATACATACACTACACGCTACATACTTAAACATATAACTATGGTAGGGATTCGATTGTGAGCTCCGCAGAGGAACAGTTAAGTGACAAGAAAATACATATACTACTGTACAGCGCTGCGTAAGATGTCGGCGCTATATAAATACTAAATAATAGTAATAAAATAATAATAATAAATAAAAAAAAAATGACTGAGGCCATCTATTTCCAACTATTTCCCTCCCACACTCTCCCCAAGGTAATCAAACATTTTTTTTTTAAATAATGAAACAAAAAAAATTGTCAAAAAAAAAAAAAATAGTTATCGTAAGGACTGACATTTTTTAATATGTATGTCAAAAGGGTATTACTGTTATTTTTAAAATAATGGGCTTTTAAATAGTGCAGGACGCAAAACTGAAAAATATGCACCTTTATTTCCAAATAAAATATTGGCGCCAGACATTATGATAGGGACATAATTTAAACGGTGTAATAAATGGGGACAAATGGGCAAATAAATTACATGGCTTTTAATTAATGTAGTATGCATTATTTAAAAACTATAATGGCTGAAAATGTTTTTTTTCCTTATTTTCCCGTTAAAATACATTTAGAATAAAATAATTATTGGCATAATGTACCACCCAAAGAAAGTCTAATTGGTGGCGAAAAATGTAATTGTGATAAGTAGTGATAAAGGTATAGGCGAATAAATGGAAGGAGCGCTGAAAGGGAAAATTGCTCTGGTGCTCAAGGGGTAAAACCCCCTCAGTTGTAAAGTGGTTAACCTGCATCGTTCCTGGTGACACAATGGTTACCCCACGGCACACTCAGTATTTGCCCAGATTTACGTTTCTAGGCAAAAAATATTTTTTAGGCAAAAAAAAAATGGTTTATATTTGAGTATATAAAGTTAATTCATTTTTGGAGTAAAAGGGCATAAAAGGCAAACAATATTTCAATATTTTCTCCACACTTGCCATGCACTCACCTCCCATTTACTTGCGTCAGAACCTAAATATCCACCGAATGCTTTTTGACCCCATGGACATTGCACCGGATTACAGATAGGCGCAAAGGCAGAGACAGTCTAAAATAAATGAAAAATGTAAAACAGGAATTTATGTTTATATTTACATATTTTGTTATAATTTAAAACATTTCAAGTTTTCATCAGTAATGTGCATTTTATCAATCACATATTTGGAGTACAAAAATATTACTACATCTGCACATTTGAAATCAGTATTCACAATTATTATTTACAAGGGCACAGAAAACAAAACCATTGTTCTAGTTAATCAGATGAATTTAGTGATGGACACATAATACAAAACATTCAGGAGCAACAATAAATAACTCTACCATAACTGTCACAATGGTATAGCTCCTTCATGTTACCGTATAAATGGTGGCTTGTCAATCAAGGTTGTGTCTAGGGCTAGGCCCATTGTCAGGACCATGATATCACACTATGGGAGGAGTTTCCCATCAGTATCAGCCATACAGTCCCGCCCCCCACGGCTGTCATCGGCTCACCTCCTCCTATGCCGTAAGCAGAGAAGCACCGGCCCTGTTTTCTGTCATATTGCCCCACCCGGCTATTTTTTCATGCCACCCGGCTGGAAAAATTTTCTGGGGTGAACACTGCACCTCACCTAACAATCTGAAATCTAAGAGGGTGAACCTGGACTTTCAAGATCGCTGGGTTATTCAGGTAAGATAGCATATGGAGCTTGTTATCAGATGCCTTGTATACCGTGGTCTCAGAAACTAATTGATGACCTCCCTTTGTTCTGCATCAAAAAAAAAAAAAAGACCCTTTTGGACAAGTGCCTCCATATTATTATATCACCTTGTGTGTGTACAAAATGTACAAGTTTGAGGTTATTTCTGTGCAGTAAACTATCTCTTCATTTCATCTTTTCTTCCTACCCCATTATCTATTTCTTAACTACTGAAGTACAAAACATACTTCAAAGGATGCCACAGATCAGCAGAAGTCTTCAATACAAAGAATGAGTCATCCCTTCGGACATCAAAATGCTAAAGATAGCTTAATTGTGGGATTACGTTTCTCACAAGTACTCATGGGCACAGATAACCAAGATGTCCTTACAAAATGAATGCATAAACTACCTCTGGCCCTGCTTAACCACTTCATAGTCTCAGCTATTATAGACAGCAGTGGAAATGGGAAAAAAAAAGACACGTGCATTCAAAAAAGACAAAAGAATGGCTCATCAGCACCGCCTGTTGTATAAACGTATAACAATATTTAGTAGGTCAACAAAATCATACATATCTAAAACCTCTTGCAAAGATATAAAGCCGGCACCATCCAATAGTATCATGCTCTTTTATTGTAAATGCATAGCAATCACAGTGATTGTTATGCATATACAATAAAAGAGCATGATACTATTGGATGGTGCCGGCTTTATATCTTTGCATTGAACATCCGACTGGTTACCGGACAGCCTTGGCACATCCACACTGCTTCCACTGACGGGAGTGCTGCCTTCGCTTACATTATCTAAAACCTCTTAAAATGACAAACTGTATCCTCCTCCGATATATAATTGGTATAACGTAACAGCAATTAAGCACCTCTATATAATGATGTACTTTCCATAGGTTCAATATTGAAACCCTCCAATACTGAATCTGGGTTCAAGAAAGTGCTTGTATTAGTGCTATTCCACCTATATTGTATTTTTTGGAATATAAGATGCACATTTTCTCCCCAAAAAATGGGGAGATAAAGTCCCTGCGTCTTTTATTCCAAGGACAGGGAACCACAGACTTACGATCGCCCGCCGATATGAACCGTCAACCCGCCGCAACATCGTGGATTCCCTGCCTTATCCCCTCGTGTGATCCTCCGGGGCCCCCGCATGTCTCCTTCGCTCCCCATGTGTAAAATCGATTAACGGCAGAGAGGCTCTCCTCACCAGCAATTCCAGCGGCAGACTTCTCATCTCCGGCAGTGCTCCCCCTAGTGATGGCTTCTGTTGATGATGCAATCAGCAGAAACCATCTCTAAGAGGAGCCGCAAGGGAGAGGAGAGAACTGCATTCGCCGCTGGAATCGCTGGTTAGGTGAGCCATGCTGCCACTAATTGATTTCAATTGATTTTACACACAGGGAGTGAGTGTGTGTGTGGGGGCGGGGGAAGGGGGGGGGGGATGCAGAGGACCCCACAGGGGAATACACAGGAACAGGAGGAGATGCATAGGGGGCCCAGAGGACCACACAAGGGAATAGAAGGGGACACACAGGGCAACGAAGGACACAGTGGGACACACAGGAGGACACATAGTAGAAAGAGGACACAGTAGGACAATGATTGGGGGAGAACATCTACAAGATGCTCCTGAACATGGACATGTTAGGTTTAGTGTGTGTGTGTGTGTGTGTGTGTGTGTGTGTGTGTGTGTGTGTGTGTGTGTGTGTGTGTGTGTGTGTGTGTGTGTGTGTGTGTGTGTGTGTGTGTGTGTGTGTGTGTGTGTGTGTGTGTGTGTTATACACTCACCTAAAGGATTATTAGGAGCACCATACTAATACGGTGACCCCATTTCGCCTTCAGAACTGCCTTAATTCTACGTGGCATTGATTCAACATGGAGCTAAAAGCATTCTTTAGAAATGTTGGCCCATATTGATAGGATAGCATCTTGCAGTTGATGGAGATTTGTGGGATGCACATCCAGGGCACGAAGCTCCCGTTCCATCACATCCCAAAGATGCTCTATTGGGTTGAGATCTGGTGACTGTGGGGGCCATTTTAGTACAGTGAACTCATTGTCATGTTCAAGAAACCAATTTGAAATGATTCGAGCTTTGTGACATGGTGCATTATCCTGCTGGAAGTAGCCATCAGAGGATAGGTACATGGTGGTCATGAAGGGATGGACATAGTCAGAAACAATGCTCAGGTAGCCCGTGACATTTAAACGATGCCCAGTTGGCACTAAGGGGCCTAAAGTGTGCCAAGAAAACAACCCCACACCATTACACCACCACCAGCAGCCTGCACAGTGGTAACAAGGCATGATGGATCCATGTTCTCTCATTCTGTTTACGCCAAATTCTGACTATCGAGACTCATCAGACCAGGCAACATTTTTCCAGTCTTCAACTGGCCAATTTTGGTGAGCTTGTGCAAATTGTAGCCTCTTTTTCCAATTTGTAGTGGAGAGGAGTGGTACCCGGTGGGGGTCTTCTACTGTTGTAGCCCATCCGCCTCAAGGTTGTGCGTGTTGTGGCTTCACAAATGCTTTGTTGCATACCTCTGCTATAATGGGTGGTTATTTCAGTCAACGTTGCTCTATCAGCTTGAATCAGTTGGCCCATTCTCCTCTGACCTCTAGCATCAACAAGGCATTTTCGTCCACAGGACTGCTGCATACTGGATGTTTTTCCCTTTTCACACCATTCTTTCTAAACCCTAGAAATGGTTGTGCGTGAAAATCCCAGTAACTGAGCAGATTGTGAAATACTCAGACCGGCCCATCTGGCACCAACAACCATGCCACCCTCAAAATTACTTAAATCACCTTTCTTTCCCATTCTGACATTCAGTTTGGTGTTCGGGAAATTGTCTTGACCAGGACCACACCCCTAAATGCATTGAAGCAACTGCCATGTGATTGGTTTATTAGATAATTGCATTCATTAATATATATGTATAGTAGTCGGGTGGGGAGCGAAGAGAGAATGTAGGGCCGTTCTTCTCTGCACAACTCTGCTTATAGCATAAGAGGAGGTGAGCCGATGACAGCCGGGTGCTTACCAAAACTAGTCGGGTGGAGCACACGGCTAAAAGAGCCTGGGGAGAATTCTGGGGAGAACACTGCATATTATATATACAGTTTATATATTCCCCTGGACTTTGCTCTCTAAAACTAGGTGCGTCTTTTATTCTGGATCGTCTTATATTCTGAAAGACACGGTAATCATATTATCCACTGGATGCAAAAATAGTGAATAAAGTGCATATAAAACAATTGAATGACATCAACAGTTCTATAAATCCCAAAAACCATAAAGTGAAACAACTAGTGCTGAATACAATGGAACAGCATACAGGTGCATAAGGTGCAAACTAATGTGTGAAGAGATACTGCACCGTGCACAGGATACTAAGTTCAAGGGTCCGCAAAAAAGGGAAGTAACCCATATGCCAGGCTCCAGATGTATTATATGATATCCAGCACTTGAAGCAAGACACGATACATGTGGAGCCTGTCATAGGGGTTTATCACTCCCCTGTTCTTCCCCTGCTCTGCGGACCTCAGAACTCCGTATTCTATGCCCGCTGTGTAGCATCTCCTAGCACAGTGATCTGCAAACTTGGCTCTCCAGCTGTTAAGGAACTACAAGTCCCACAATGCATTGCGGGAGTCTGACAGCCACAGTCATGATTCATGATGGCAAATGCATTGTGGGACTTGTAGCTCCTTAAAGAGACTCTGAAGTCTCGTAAAATCATGTTTTTATTTAAAAAAAAATGTGTTTAACATTATTGCCCCACCTATTATTGCTGTAATCTAACTACATCCCCACTAACTCCCCGGGGGGCAATCCGAGCAGCACTTCCGTGAGAGGCAGAGCTATGAGCCGCAGCTCTGCCTCTCAGCGCGTCTCGGATCGTCGCCTCTCCCCCGCCCCTCTCAGTCTTCCTTTACTGAGAAAGGCGGGGATACGCGGCTGATTGATGCGTAAGGAGGCAGAGCTGCGGCTGAAAGCTCTGCCTCCAACAGCAGTAAAATCCATGACCAAGAAAGTCATGGATTTTGCGGGCGAGAGAGAGGGGGGAATTTAGTTAGATTTCAGCGGCGGGGATGCGGCCGTTTAGGTAGGGCTATAATGATAAACACATTTTTTAAATAAAAACATGATTTTTACGAGACTTCAGTATCTCTTTAACCTCCTTGCCGGTTATCCCGACCTCATCTCGGGGTAACATGCGCAGGAGGATCTCTCAGGCCCCGCTGGGCGGATTTTCAAAAAAAAAAATTTTTATTGCACGCAGCTAGCACTTTGCTATCTGCGTGCATTTCTCGATCGCCGCCGCCGATTCGCCGCTACCCGCCCCCCCCCCCCCCTTCAGACCCCTTGCGCAGCCTGGCCAATCATCGCTATGGCGACGGGGGAAGCCCTGCAGGAAATCCCGTTCTGAACGGGATTTCCTGCTTGCAAAGATTGCCGCCGGCGATCGCAGTAGGTAGGGGGATGCCGCTTGTCAGCGGCTATCATGTAGTGAGCCCTATCATGTAGCTATCATGTAGCGAGGCGCAGACTGTACTGGGCCTGCGCAATACGCTCCTGGTGACGTCAGCGGGAGCGAATACACGGCAATGCAGACGCAGTGGTTTTCAGACTTTAAAGTCTGAAATTCTATAAGTAAACTGGAGGCGGGACCGGAGCATCGGTGAGTGGCTGCGCGGGCACAGGATGTCTGCAGGGGACCATTAGAAGTCCTGGGTAAGTTCACCTCATATTCCCCCGACCCCCCTACAGCATTCCTTTAACCAAGGAGAGGGAATGCTCTGGGTCCTAATGAGCCTTCCCATTCTCTTTCCAGTGCCCTCATTCCCCCGCAGGCTCCAGGGTTTGAATCTCCCGCCATGGGAGACCGGCAACCCTAGCGCTTCTGAAGACCAGCTAGAGAGGTCGCTCGCACGTACGTACGTACGCAGTGTGTATGTACAGTGAAAACCATCAGTAACCAGGCTGTCCTGAAAGAGTTAATTTTCAGGCATGCAAGTGACATCTTCTGTCTTGTAGGTACCTTGCTGGAAATATAGTAAACCTCACTGATACGCAAAGTACAGCCATAAAAGTTTTCCTGAAAGAATACAACTTCTGAGGGCAAGGGAGATAGAAAAAGCTTAATAGTTCATGTATTTAAACTCTAGTACACTTAATAGACTACCACTGAGCACAGACAATAAAATGCTATCTGCTTTGGAAATATTTACATATAAAATAAAACCATGGGATATCTAAAAAAAAGGTCATTTTTAGGAGTAGGAGAATAAATACAACTGCTTATCTCATCAGTTCATTTTCACCTCAGGCTCACTTTAACCTTTTGGGGACCGCGTGCATTAGATTCTACGCCACACTTGTGAATGTTCTAGCCTGATGCGGCGTAGAATCTACGCCGACCCGCCGTTTCCGCTCCTGACGCGATCGTGCGCACCCAGAGGGGGAGATTAAGCTGTCATATGAGAGCTGGCATCTCCCCTCAGTGATCAGCAGCCATCGCGTATGGCTGCTGATCACGTGATCACTACGATCGCTGGCGGATCGTAGCGATCACTTTGACAGCTGCGGCGGCAGGGGGGAAAGAAGAGGATCCACTCACCTCCCTGCCGTTACCGCGACGATCGGCACTCCACACCGCTCTAACCGGCATCTCTGCTCGTTGTGATGCAAGTCCCTGGCCGCAGCTTCATGACGTCATCAAGCCGCGACCCGGGACTTAGCGTCAGAACAAGCGGGGATGTCGGAGAGAGCGGTGGTGTCCGCAGTGGCTCATCGCTGGAGCCTGGAGGGTGAGTGATAGCTGCTGCTGAAAGGGGGGGGGGGGACACCTGGCCACACGGGGGGGGGGGGGGGCACACACCAGCAAGCCCTAACAGGATCTGGCTGCCTGACCCCCCCAAACACCCCCCCCCCCCTCCAATGCAAAAGTGCCTGGTCCTTAAAGGGACACTGTAGGGCGTCGGGGGAAAATGAGCTGAACTTACCCGGGGCTTCTAATGGTCCCCCGCAGACATCCTGTGCCCACACAGCCACTCCCCAATGCTCCGGCCCCGCCTCCGGTTCACTTCTGGAATTTCTGACTTTAAAGTCAGAAAACCACTGCGCCTGCGTTGCCGTGTCCTCGATCCCGCTGATGTCATCAAGAGCGCACAGCGCAGGCCCAGTATGGTCTGTGTCTGCGCATTACACTCCTGTTGACATCAGCGGGAGCGAGTACACGGCAACGCAGGCGCAGTGGTTTTCTGACTTTAAAGTCAGAAATTCCAGAAGTGAACCGGAGGCGGGGCCGGAGCATTGGGGAGTGGCTGCGCCAACACAGGATGTCTGTGGGGGACCATTAGAAGCCCCGGGTAAGTTCAGCTCATTTTCCCCCGACCCCCCTACAGTATCCCTTTAAGGGGGGTTAGGCGGCCGGTCCTGAAAGGGTAAAAGCAGATCAGTGTAAACAATACCACTGTCACTCTATTCATGCTGTTAACATTGACAAGATTCACTAACAACACAGATACAAGGTATGTCAGCTGGCGACGATCCGCCCACAATCCTTCAGGCGACACTGCAGTGCCAAGGCTAGCGACATGTTCTGTTCCTATGCAGGGGCGTGGGAGTGACATTATGCGGTGGGTGGGGTAAAGTGGGTTGAACAATGCTCTTGGCTGTCGCTTGGCCATAGGGGTTTGGGACTGCTGTACAAACGCTGGATTCTGAGCGAGGCAATCGTTATCAGCCACCTCAGCAGAGTTTTATCTGGTTTGTGTACAGATCATAAAATATATGTAGGCAATAGAGCGAACCAATTCGATCAGATTAATGGAATTGATCAGTCTTTCAGAGTCAGTCCCATCGATCTGATCAGCTTGGTTAGTAGTTAATCAGCACGACTGACATTTCTGATCGATTACCACAGGGAAACGATTGATTGGCCGCAGGATTTTATTGTTAATGGCCACTTTTAGACAGGGCTGTGGAGTCGGTAAAAAAAATCATCCGACTCCGACTTCTCAGTTTATGAAACCACCAACTCTGACTCAGGTACCAAAAATTGCTCCTCAGCCCTGCCTTTAGAGAGTGATTCAGCAGTAGCGCGTTTCGCATGAGAATCTGCATCTTACTAGACATCTTAGGCTTATTTTAATATCATCAGGAAGAGACAGAATAAATCTGCTCTTACGTAGAAAAAAAAAACGTTTTTCTAATCACAGAAAACATAATATAAATGAGAGCGCTGGAAAAAGAGTTTCTGAAGATGGCGCATGCTTTTTACTTACAAATGTAGAGACCACAGTAATGATTTCCTCATTTACACTGGTACATTAGGCAAGAAAACAATGTCTACAAAAGCCATTACCTTGTATTTCCCAGGGTTCTTCAGCGCGCAGATTAAAGCACCGTGTCCCCCCATGGAATGCCCGCAAACAGAAATCCTGTCTGGGTCCGTTGGAAAGTTTCCATTTATGAGCTCTGGGAGCTGAAATAAGGGGGGGAAAAAAGATAACATTTATTTCATCTCCACTGCTTTGACAATTTATCTAAACTTCTGTGAACAGGTAATCATTACACAAACCTCCATTTTATAAATCTGTTGTACAACAAAGTAACATTATCCACAACTCAGCACAGTAACTAAAACCATCATCATTTCTATGGCTTGTTTATAGAGCATGAACTGCTGCAGAGGTTTTCAGTAAAAGAAGGGGGGATATAAACCATAAAACAGCATGTAACCAGTGCTTCTGCAGCAATGACTTCATGTGCGATCAGACAGAACATGTACAAGCAGGGAGCACCCTCTGAGTAGTGTCACCTACAATTTTATGCAGCAACCCAGCAGACTCTCATTACGCTCCTATTATGATAACACATGTTGACGTTTACAGTCATTTAAAACGGACCTAAATCCAGGACTTCAGCTTTGTTTATACTTCAAAGTGCAGATGGAGGTGATCGCACGCCATCTGCGCTGCTGATCCCATTCACTAAATTTTACTACATGCTTTGCTGAAAAGGGATGAGAGCAAGCCCATCGCAATGCTGTGCAGCGCATGTAGGGTTTGATTCACTAAATCGTGATAACTCCTAGCACGGCCGCGCTAGCGTTTTCACGCTCAGTCACGAATTTTCATGCTCAATCCCAAATGTATTTGCGATTGAGTGCAAAAACGCTAGTGTGGCCGTGCTATGAGTTTTCACGGTTTAGTCATCAATCACAGTTTAGTCATTAGAATCAAGCCCCTAGTGAGAACATCAAACAGTTCACTTAATGCACTTCTGGGGCTTGATTCACAAAAGTGTGATAACTCCGTTATCACGCCTAAAAGCTTTGCACGTGCAAACTACTTAGCACGTGCAAACTACTTAGCACCCTAGTTTGCACGTACAAACTACTTAGCACCCTAGTTTGCACGTACAAACTACTTAGCACCCTAGTTTGCACGTACAAACTACTTAGCACCCTAGTTTGCACGTACAAACTACTTAGCACCCTAGTTTGCACGTACAAACTACTTAGCACCCTAGTTTGCACGTACAAACTACTTAGCACCCTAGTTTGCACGTACAAACTACTTAGCACCCTAGTTTGCACGTACAAACTACTTAGCACCCTAGTTTGCACGTACAAACTACTTAGCACCCTAGTTTGCACCTGCAAACTCGGGTGCCAAGTAGTTTGCACCTGCAAACTCGGGTGCCAAGTAGTTTGCACCTGCAAACTCGGGTGCCAAGTAGTTTGCACGTGCAAACTCGGGTGCCAAGTAGTTTGCACGTGCAAACTCGGGTGCCAAGTAGTTTGCACGTGCAAACTCGGGTGCCAAGTAGTTTGCACGTGCAAACTCGGGTGCCAAGTAGTTTGCACGTGCAAACTCGGGTGCCAAGTAGTTTGCACGTGCAAACTCGGGTGCCAAGTAGTTTGCACGTGCAAACTCGGGTGCCAAGTAGTTTGCACGTGCAAACTCGGGTGCCAAGTAGTTTGCACGTGCAAACTCGGGTGCCAAGTAGTTTGCACGTGCAAACTCGGGTGCCAAGTAGTTTGCACGTGCAAACTCGGGTGCCAAGTAGTTTGCACGTGCAAACTCGGGTGCCAAGTAGTTTGCACGTGCAAACTCGGGTGCCAAGTAGTTTGCACGTGCAAAGTGGCTTTTCACTGCCATGCGAACACTTAGCACCCTTTAGTAAATCGAGCCCCAGATGTTCTTGCGTGTCGCAAATTATACATGTTGGCAAAATGTGCACACCAACATGTATAATGTGAATGAAGCCTTCCTCTCTGCTCTAAAAGAAAAGCAACAGCATAATAACCTTTAAAGAAGAACAAAAATATATTTGTTGCAGCCCACAGAACTCCTGAAATTCTACAGAGAGGTTGCTTCCTGGTTTCATGGGAACACAGAAACAGTTAACCTCCTCTGTGTACATAAAGCCTGACTGAACCCGCACAAAGAGATTACAGCTAAAATTCCAGATAAGAAAGAATAAGGCAGGCTGTTATAACTAAATACACACAGGGTGGATTTCTCTGTGTTTTCCTTATCTCCTGTGGAAGAGTTTAGGTCCTCTTTAATCTGAGAAATGGGCAAATGAATACAAGGGACTAATTCACAAAACTTCTCACCTACTGAGGAATCAGTTTCTTATATAAAACCTTCAAGTAACCAAAAGAATTTAACTTTCCTGGGGCTTCTTACAGCACTTCCCTACCCCCCCAGCCATCCTGTGTTCTCACCATCTTTCTGAGACAACCCCCCCCCCCACCCGCCAGGAGAGGCAGCTCCCTGAAAGTTGGCCGGCCACACGACTCCTTGCCGTGTTCCCATGCACGGCAGTGTTCTGTGCATGCGCAGTATGTGAAAATCGCTACGGTGCATGAGCAGGAGCCGAACAGGATGCGCGCGGCTGCCCATACTAGCCAGCTTTCAGGGGGTTGTTGCTTGAAAGAAGGTTACAGAAGGACAGCATGGGCACTTGACAACGGCAGGGGGCTGCAGGAAGCCCCAGGTAAGTTAAAGTGGTTTGGTTTTTTTAGGCTTAAAGGAGTGGTCAGGCAATCTATAATAAATTGAGTGGTACTTACCAGGGGCTTCCTCCAGCTCCAAGCTCCCAGGATGTCCCTCGCAGCAGCTCTGCCCGCAGCCGTTCGCCGCAGGTTCGTCCCGGTCCCCGGCAATGTACTGCACCTGCGTGAGCGCGCCGTCAATCACCGCCACGTGGGCCGGAGCGGACTGCTCAAGCGCAGTAGTTCTGCACTTGCGCAGTCCGCTCTGGCCCACGTGGCGGTGATTTACCGCGGTAATGTGTGCAATGCGATGGTAACGTATTACCGCGTCCTGTGTCACCTTAGCATGCAAGCGTAAACTGGTAAGGCACATACGGCTACATGTTGCCAATTGCTTCCCCTGCGCTAGAAAAAGTTAAATTGCTGTGTGCTCCATGTGCATGGCAACTTTACCAGAGTTTACTGCATCAAACCCCAGATGAGAAATCAGTAAGGAAATAATGAATGAGAACAACCAATCATTTTTCTAGTATGGAAAGTATTGGATGCGCAAAAGTTACCTCCTTCACTACATAGGAATACATTCTGTAGTTGGTTTTCCAGGGATCCTCAGTGGCATTCACATAGAAGCCAGCGCCTGTACCAAAATCCCAGCTTTCCTCTTCTCCATCAATATTGCAACCACCTGAAACACAGGAAGAAACATATTTCAAGCATATTGCAACAAATTATGAAAGAGAACCTGTAAAACCACAGTGAGTACAGGCATGTTGTGCTGCAACCTATGGCATGTGTGTTGGTTCCATTTATGACTCCGCCTACCCTACAAGCATTGCCCCCGCCTCCGTACAAAGAACGGCATTCAGAGAGCACTGATAAAGCAATTGCCTGCATAAGTCTTGCAGACACATACGAAGAATGTTGTACGATGGGTATCAGCAGAGCCCGATCCCTTGGGCTGCATTGCAAGGATGAGGCAACACAGACCTATCACTAGTATGCTAGCTAGCTACATGTTCTGCTGCTATGAATCGGCTGAATTGTTACGCCAGGCTGATTGCTTCCTGAGGCATCGAAGGGCATTGGGAGCCTGGTATACAGTCTAGACAAGCTAGATTCTAAGCAGAGGCAGTCATTATCGGCAGCCTTGGCAAAGTTTCATTTAGCGTTTCCACTACTCCATCATTGTATGGCAGAGAAGGTGGTCAGAAGTGTGCTACTCAAGGACTCTGAAAGGTAATTATTTACTTACCGCTGGATTCAAGAATGCCAATAGGAAGAGCCTACACCTCCTGCTACTCACCCCACTTGAACCGATGCACTACAGAGCAGGAGCAATAAACAGAGGCTTTTCTGTATCCCTTTAAAGCGGGATTGTCACCATAAAAATCACATTTCAAAAGCAACTGGGCTGAGTGTATTTCGTGATAAAGATGCTAATCCTGCATTCAAAACTTTTTTTTGCTGTTATGGTTTGGAGTTATCACATACCTTAGGAGCAGTGGCCCTTTAATAGCCATTGGCATGCAGTTGCATGCTGGGGGTTCTTTTTATCTATAATATATTCCTCCTCTTCCCTTTATTTCCCTGCCTAGCTGAAACATGATCCTCTGCTAACTCGTGTTTACAAGCAAGGCTGAGGTGACTCAGCGATTGGAGGAGAAAAGAAAAAAGTTACGGGAAAGAATGACATCAGTATTTAGCCTCAGACTGTGGGCAAAAGACATGGTTTCCACCAGGAACAGAATTATCTTAATTTACTGTATAAAATTCACTGAAATCAAACCGTGGACAGTACAATGCATGTGTTATGTAAGTAGATCAAGTATTTATCTACTTATATATTTGTTTGTTTTTCCCTGGCATAGTATGGCTAATCATCCTGCTTTAAATGTGTAGATCTATATACTGATACACAGAAGAGAGCCCTCTAGCGGTATACATGCACATCTAAAGGGATGCAGGAAGCCTTTTATTCTCAAACAAACTGTCGCAGGATCATGCAGATCAGAGGTAGAAGAATCCCAGCTTGCTGCAGAGACCTACTCCACAGCGTTCACATTGCACGCGTTTCCAGCCGCGTTTTGGAAACGCGTGCGGGAGGCCGACACGCACAACATCAGACAGTGCATAGACTGCACTGTCTGATGTTCACACTGCATGCGTTCCGGACCAGTGCGGTCCGGGAACGCATGCTGCACGCAATTTTTGCAGAAAACGCGCGGCTGTCCCATTCACTTTTCAGTTATGGGATCAGCCACGCAACGCATACAAACGCGGATGGCATGCGTTGCGTTCCGCATGCGTGGCCGTCCGCGTTTGTGATGTGACTTCTACATTTTATCGAGCAGGTCTTAATGAATTGAAGCAACATTTTTTGGTATATTACCGAATTACCAACGCATGTGTGGAAATCTTAGTGAATTTAAAAAATAAGTCTGAAATACTGAATGTGGTAATTTACTGACCTATTTTTTTCCTGAACAGCCCTTAGTGAATTGAAGCCAATATGGTGAAAATAAAAACATGACATGTAAACAGAAAACATACGTGGACTGGTGTCGGGGGCCACCACAATGAGCCCTTGTTCAGAAGCAGTTTGATGGTAGGCAGCTTTGGTGATGAAGTTTTGTTCAGTACATGTTAGACCTGTAAGCAAAATATTACACTTTGATACAAACACTGAGCACACAATGCATTTCCACCGCCCAAAAAAGTACTGTTTGAGATCAACTAGTAATTAGCACATGCAATTTGAAATATAAAAAAGCACTAAAATGTGTAAAAGCTTCTATGCTAGTTTATAATTGAAATTCCCTATTATAGCATAAGGCCATTGCAAACTGGAACCAATTAACATTGATTTTTGGATGCGGGAGGAAACTGGAGAACCTAAAAGAAACCCACACAAAAAAGGGGGTGGGGGAGAGAGCGACATACTATATAAGCTGAACATGATTGATTCTCTATAGGATTTGCTACTTTTCTCCTACAAAGATCATCTTCTAAGCATTGATGAGATAATCCCAACTACTGCTCCTGATTGTGGCTAACTTGCATAAAAGGAACTTTTTTTGCATCACTGTAAGTCTAGAAGATGCCATCGTAAACTGGCATTAGGGGATTAATGAAATGCGTGAAAGTTAAGTTATTATAACACACCAAATCTCGTTAGTAAAGCCAACATTAGGATGTCATCTCTTGGTTATATAAAATAAATCTGAAGTGAAAATGCAAACTGTTACTGCTGCCTTTTGTAAATGTTACTTGTCTCGCGGTCATAATGATCCTCAGAAAAACTAATTTCCCCAATTCAGAAGTACTATAAAGGTGCCCATACACTCGTCAGATTAGCAGCAGATAGATAAGAAATGCATCTGAT
This sequence comes from Hyperolius riggenbachi, assembly GCF_040937935.1. Classification (NCBI taxonomy): domain Eukaryota; kingdom Metazoa; phylum Chordata; class Amphibia; order Anura; family Hyperoliidae; genus Hyperolius; species Hyperolius riggenbachi. The sequence continues at coordinate 157,164,481 of NC_090647.1, read as the reverse complement.
GATCTATCTGATGCGTTTTTAGAACATTTTTTACCAGGATAGAATTCCAATAGATTTCATTTTGAAATCTATTGAAATTCGATCTGATGGCATTTTTTTGCCATCAGATTTCCATTAGGGCCAATGCAAAATGATAAGCAATCTCATCAGATCGACCTAGATTTTCCACCCTGCCAGTTCGATAAAAATCCATCAAAATCGGCCGTCGATCGGCCAACCGATTTACAATCGATCAATCAATTTTGATCGATCGGTCGGCCAGAAAATCGGCTGAGTGTATGGGCCCCTTTAGGCTTTCTTAATAACTGGCCCTGAACAGGTATACTCTAAAATGCTTTGCTGCTGTGTACAGCCTCACAGCCTAATCACACCACCACAAAAACTTTACTTGGAAATCACACCAGAACACAGTTGTTCCTAGGAAATGAAAGACATACTACGGTTAATTTTTGTTGTAGTCGTTGACGGTATAATAAATTATTATTAGGCAGGCTGAGAGACCTTGGAATCCCATAGATGTAAACAAAGTCTTAGGTGGGGAGCACACTTGCAGTGCCAGTTTTTCTATGCGATTCCTGGGTTTCCGTTGTCCTGTGTTCGTATTTGTAACTGTGCTTTCCCACACCATTTTTCAGATGCGGCAGAATACATTGTCATTGCAAATGCGTGTGTTGTGTGAAAAAAAAATCTGTTAAATTTAAAATTGCAGTAAAAACACGGACACAAAACTATGAATACCAGCCAAGGAGGTGAATATCACGTCCTTTTACGGTCGATGTGCTTGATTGCGCATGTGTACACACTCCAGCAGGTCCTTGTGTATGCATTTGCATATATGCATGATCCCGATGACTCCCAAGGCAGAATTCATTGGTGCCAGGGAACATGTGTTCTGAGTCAATCTGTGCCTGCTTTTTGTGAATGAGCACTGTTACAACTAGTAACAGTGATAGTTTTTGGCTGTGACCAGATGTGCATCATGTAAAATGGCCACAGTTTTTTGGAGGCGATTTCCCACATGTAGTGCATGTTTTAATGTGCGCTTTAACCACCATAGACCGTGTGTGTGTGTGTGTGTGTGTGTGTGTGTGTGTGTGTGTGTGTGTGTGTGTGTGTGTGTGTGTGTGTGTGTGTGTGTGTGTGTGTGTGTGTGTGTGTGTGTGTGTGTGTGTGTGTGTGTGTGTGTGTGTGTGTGTGTGTGTGTGTGTGTGTGTGTGTGTGTGTGTGTGTGTGTGTGTGTGTGTGTGTGTGTGTGTGTGTGTGTGTGTGTGTGTCTCTCTCTCTCTCTCTCTCTCTAGATCAGGGGTCTCAAACTCAATTTACCTGGGGGCTGCAGGAGGCAAAGTCAGGATGAGGCTGGGCCGCATAAGGGATTTCACAAAAAGTCAACCAGCAGCTCCCGCCCTCGTCCCTTGCATTGATTTTAAATTTCAAAATCAAATTCACACTGAAGCGAACTATTTTGCCTATTTTACCTTATAGTTCTCTTCAGTGCTCCCATTACAAGGAATCCGCCGTGTCCCCACCGCAAACCGCCGTGTCCCCGCCCCTGCCGGCGGATTGCCCCCAAATCGCCCGGGGGGGGGGGGGGGGGGGGGAAGGGGGGGGCAATCCGCCAACATTTCATGGAAAGGGCAGAGCTTTCAGCTTCAGCTCTGCCCCTCCTGACATCAATTGCGCCGCCTCTCCCCGCCCCTCTCTGTGAAGAAAGAGTAAGAGGGGCGGGCAGAGGCGGCGATGCGCCGCGATTGACGTCAGGAGGGGCAGAGCTGAAAGCTCTGCCCCTTACAGGAAATGCCGGCGGATTGCCCCCTGGGCGATTTGGGGGCTTTGCAGCCCTCGTTTAGCGGCGGGGATGCAGCGGATTACTTGGGAGCACTGAAGCGAACTATAAGAAAACTTTTGCTGGCGCGGGCCTCAAAATATTGTATCGCGGGCCGCGAGTTTGAGACCCCTGCTCTAGATGATGCAGAGGCTTCTCCGATCCCCCTCCACCCAAGCCCTGACCTGCAAGATCTTCTTTGCATCTGCACTACTGTCCATGCACGAGCGCAGCTGCACTGCCCAGGTGCAAGTATGACACGAGCCTGTGCAGTAGCACTAAGCCATGCATGAGCAATTTCATGCTACTGCACAGCACAGCTACGCTCGTACATGAATGGGAGCAAGACAACAACTGAACAATAACTGAAGAAAAAAATTGACTGCAGAAAAGCCCTAGACATTACGGACTTGATTCACCAAACCGTGATAACTCATATCACAGCAGTTTTCGTGCGCATTTTCGCACAAGCTATTGCACGCAAACGCGAATTTTCACGCAAAAACAATATCATTACGCATTTGCGAATGATAATTCGTGATTGCGCGTGATAATTTACGCTTGCACGCAAAAACGGCCATGATATGGTTTATCACGGTTTAGTGAATCAAGCCCTACATAAGAATAATGGATTGCTGTGCAATCAGTGTGTTATCAAATTAGGTATGTGTGACTTCATTTTTAATTGAAATTAGTTATAGAGTAAATGTTGCTGTCTTACAGCTTAGACCTATGTGAAAAAAAAATTGGTAGGGAAAAAATGAATACATCATTAAAAAAAAATGTAATTTTCTAAATTACGATCAAACTTTTGATCAGAATTTCAGGACAACTACAAAAACATTTTGAACTTTACAAACTACCCGTATTTGAATAACCCCAGTTGATTCTTTTTTAAAATGGTAGCATTATGAAACTTTTCTTCAAAGAAAGTATGTTCCAAAAAATTGCAGCTATCAAATGAGATGTATGTAGTAATTTTAATTTTAATCGTGATAAGTTGTAGAGTACATTTTAGCATAATTTACGGTTGAGGCTTACATCATGCTAACACTTTTTGGTGAAAAACTGAATCAAATGCAATAAATGCTTTATTTTTATATACTTTTCTTATCCTCTGTACCAAAATAACTCAAAAAAAAAAAAAAAAAAAAAAGAACTAAAGTGATTCAATTTAAAGTGGACCCAAATAAAATATACAAGATTTCAGAAATAAATCTATTTTCTAAGTTATAATAATAAATAGCAGCCTTTTTTCAGCTGCATGATGACAATATATAAAATATTTTACATTTATAGGAGGAACCCCTCCCTTACTTTCATATAACCGGGACAGAATCCGGCAGACTGGTGGAGGAGATAAAAAACAAAACACAGACTGCTACTGATGTCACAGGGAAGGTGATCTCAGCTTGAGTGAGATTTCACATAGACGACGCCCCTGTTAGGGAGGGCAGCTGATGACAAACACACCTATGATCTAAAACCTCCTACTAAGCTCAGAAGTAACGGCTGCCACCTGTATAACCCTAGTTATGAAAAGCGAAGGGTGAAAAGCATGCACTGAAATGCGCATAGGCTTGAAGCAGTGTGTATTTATGTTTGTGTCAGAGTGGTGCAACTAAATTTTTTTAATTAAAAAAAGTTTGGTTTGGGTCTGCTTTAACCAGCTGAGCGGTCTGGACGAGCTCAGCTCGTCCAACACCGCCAGCGGCTGCCGCTCAGGCCCTGCTGGGCCGATTTTAATGAAATAAAAAGCAGCACACGCAGCCGGCACTTTGCCAGCCGCGTGTGCTGCCTGATCGCCGCCGCTCTGCGGCGATTCGCCGCGAGCAGCGGCGAAAGAGGGCCCCCCTAGCCGCCTGAGCCCAGCGTAGCCGGAACAAAAAGTTCCGGCCAGCGCTAAGGGCTGGATCGGAGGCGGCTGACGTCAGGACGTCGGCTGACGTCGATGACGTCACTCCGCTCGTCGCTATGGCGACGATATAAGCAAAACAAGGAAGGCCGCTCATTGCGGCCTTCCTTGTTTATTCTGGGCGCCGGAGGCGATCGGAAGATCGCCTCCGGAGCGCCCTCTAGTGGGCTTTCATGCAGCCAACTTTCAGTTGGCTGCATGAAATAGTTTTTTTTTTATTTAAAAAAAACCCTCCCGCAGCCACCCTGGCGATTTAATCAGAACGCCAGGGTGGTTAACCACCCTGGCGTTCTATTAAGATCGCCAGGGCGGCTGCGGGAGGGTTTTTTTTAAATAAAAAAAAAACTATTCCATGCAGCCAACTGAAAGTTGGCTGCATAAAAGCCCACTAGAGGGCACTCCCGATCTGTAATTCTGATCGCCTCCGGCGGTCAGAATTAACAAGGAAGGCCGCAATGAGCGGCCGTCCTTGTTTTGCTTACCTCGTCGCCATAGCAACGAACGGAGTGACGTCATGGACGTCAGCCGACGTCCTGACGTCAGCCGCCTCTGATCCAGCCCTTAGCGCTGGCCAGAACTGTTTGTTCCGGCTACGCTGGGCTCGGGCGGCTGGGGGGACCCTCTTTCGCCGCTGCTCGCGGCGGATCGCCGCAGAGCGGCGGCGATCAGGTAGCACACGCGGCTGGCAAAGTGCTTTTTATTTCATTAAAATCGGCACCCTCTGGCGGTAATGGACGAGCTGAGCTCGTCCATACCGCTAAGGTGGTTAAAAGAGAAACACATAATTTGTTACCTTAGGAACCCAGCTTTTTAAATGTGTGCCATGAGGATATATTACTGTTATTTTTTTTTCAAACAAGGGCTTCCAATTATTGATAGAACAAAGAGAAAAACAAAGAAAAAAACAAACAGAAAACAGAAGAAAAAAATACTCCTGTATATCAAAATAAAATATTGCCCTCATACATTGCACTAGGGATGGAAATTAATTGTTGTGCTACCCAGGACAAATGGGCAAATAAAATGTGTAGTTTTTACCTACAATAGCACTGTTTATTTTAAAACTATAGTGTATGCAAATGCGGAAATGGTGTATGTTTTCATTTCCCCCTCATTTTCGCCTTATAATGCATAGAAAATATACTGTAATAATTAGTAACAAAAAATATCACCCACAAAAAGCCTAATTTGTTCTGAAAAGAAAAACCCCACAAGATATGGATCATTGAGGTGTGATGATTATGTGATGATACAGTTATTGGAGAATGAATTGAAATGTAAAAATTGCTCGAGTCCATAAGGTAAAAACAACCTTCAGGCCGAAGTGGATAATTGCATTACGCTAACAATGTGATTATATTTCTGCCACAACGCAACGCACCAGCATGAAAGTTTTACTAGTGTATGGAAAAAAAAAAAAAAAAAACAGCTTCAGAAATACGCACCTGAAAGCCAATATACAACAGGACATTTGGAAGTTTCAGCTTTTGGAGGCAAATAGATCCCAAATTTCATTTTACACTTGAGTTCTGAGCTATTCAAGAAAAGTTTAAACATTTTTAACAACATGGTAATCTTCTTTCTGCCATCCGATAAATGTATTGTCTGCAGATAAGTACAATTCATCTTTGCAGATTTAAACACAAATATATTGCAACAGAATATAATATAAAAATAAAATGTGTTTTTCAGATCTCATTCTATAGAAACCCAGATGAAGTGAAATACAGTATATCTAGAATAAAAAAAAAAATAGAAACAGCATATATATATATATATATATATATATATATATATATATATATTTTTTTTTTTTTTATAACATTTGTTAAGGAAGGTGACAGTCCAGCTCAGATCTGTGCTGACATTACCCTACTACCTGCAGTCTATACATCATATTCACACCCCCCCCCCCCCCCACACACACACACACCTCTGGGTTCCATATATTACGTACCAATCAGTGATTCAGTGATAGCTATCTGCTTGTCAGATCTAATCTGTGAACAAGAGGAAGTGAATTACAGAGTTCACTCATCAGGCTGATACAAAGATAAACCCCAGATATGGAATGCACATCATACATGGATAACTAATGCTGAGACATAAGGACAGTTTCCCCAGAGGAGACAGTGCGGTCCAACAGGAATACAGAATGGACCCATGCTATTCTATGGTAATTTTATTCCAGATCTAGGTTTGTCCATTGCAATACTTTAATGGAAAATCCCAGCCTGCAAGACTTCTACTGACAGTGGATGTGTCGGTATTCAACCAGTATGCGTCAAGCATTTCCTCTGGATTGCAGCTATAGCATATCGGTACTAGTCAGATGAGCATGAATGAACCCAAGTGTAGATGAGGTTTGGAGTTCTGTACAGACCACTAATAATGGAGAAATGTATGTAAACAACACTGGGAAATTTGAGAGCAGGGTAAAGCCGAAAAGCGGTTCACGCGGTTCCAGGCAGTGTTAACTACTATTACCCCTCCAAGGTGCCATTGTCTCGGGAAAGATGTAATTCGGCTTCCAGCTATTGCTGGTGGCCAAATTAAGCTGTTTTTAAAGTAATTTGGGTACCGTCTTGATCAGGGCTGTGTAATGGGTACAAAAATCTTCTGACTCAGACTCCTCAGTTTATGAAACCACCGACTCAGACTCCAACTCCAGGTATCCAAAATTGCTCCGACTCAGATTCCTTAGTCTAATTTTACAAAAGTTATGGATTTGGTTCAAAAAACTTCGACTCCTCACTTTATTGAAACCACCGATTCCGACTCCAGGTACCCAAAATTGCTCCGACTCCTCGACTCTGACTCCATAGCCCTGGTCTTGATGGCGTCCAAATTACTGTCTGAGTGCCGCTGTAGCCGTAATTCACATTGTGGCCTATGGTAGCGCATGGTGCGCCCAAATTTCCCTCAGCTGTTTTGCATGGTTTCGAGTCATAGCTCTTCAGGCAATGAAAATACGAAGTACATTTAAACTTCATTAATAATCAAGGGATAACCTGGGGTCAAATCAACATGTAATTTTATAAGAAAGAACACTCATTCTTTAATAATTTAAGCCAACCTACACTTTCCTTCTCTTTGCCCCTCCCCTACCAAACACAAACAGACACCCCCAAACCCTCCCTGTTTGACTCACCTGAATGCCCATGTGTATGTGTGTATAAAAGAGTGAAAACAACAAACAATATAACTTTGAACAAGCTGTGAATCAGCGATGTGATGTATTTACCTGTCATGCTCAAACACTTTCTGGTAACCCTCAAAGCATTTGTTGCTAGAAATCTGTTTCAGGGCCATATTCTGCTGGAAATAAACACACAGTATCGGTACTGAGCACACTATAGATATGCTGACAAGATCTGAGAAGACATTTCCAAGCAGGGAAGGTCTATAGCAGACATCCCCGCTGTCAGCTCACTATGAGCCACATTCAATTATTATACAAAGTCATACATGGAAAAATATACTTTGAAGAATTCAGTAAATTTTAGACACTGAAAGGACTAGCGTGAATAGCGCAACCTCTGCTTAGCTCCATGGGTGGCACACGCAGGGAGTGTTTCCACAGGAGCTACATCAAATGCAGTTATAAAACATTGAGCTGCAACATAGGAAACCTACCTGCAGTGTCTTACCAAAGAAAGTATTCTGTATTGAAATGTGTCTGCAAAAACAAAAACATTAAAATGTAATTGCTTTAATGTCATATGACCCATAGTGAATGGTTGGCTTCATAAGGACACCATATGGTGCACAAAGAGCCTGACATTTTCTAACACATTATGAGGATGGCATGTTGGATATTTTTGCTGCTTTTTTCCCTCAGACAAATGGTAAGTTTAGCCTTGGCCTTACTTCAGCCTGCTGCGATGGACTTTGGGCCCTTTTCCACTTAAAGGATTAATGCAGGGAACAGTAAACAATGGAAGGGGGTAGGGGGGGGGGATGAAGGACACCCTTCTTAGTCCATACATTTGACCCACTTTAGGTAATACTCCACTTAAAGGAATGCACTATGATGAAAACTGTAAATTGTAAAATAAACATATAAATACATCAATCCAACTGAACAGTATCGGCCTGTTTGATCAAATCGCCATGGATTCAAACAGAGATATTCAGCCAACACCACTAAACAGTGCAAAGATTTGTGCACTGGGGAGACCAAGCAGCTGTTCAATAGACTCAGTATAGTACGTTCAGACCTGGCTGTAAGTTCCCGTTTTATTTTCAGTTCAGGTTTACTTTGAGGCTGTAGTACCTGAAAAGGATTGTGTTGATGTACAAGGAGATTCAGGCCCTAAATCTCCAGTACAGCACTAATACTATACAGTACCTTTTCTCCAAGATGTTCATTGACCTGTGCATTTTAGTGTGAAGTATTTGAAATGAGTGTACTTTAAAAGGACCCTGAGCAGTCATAAAAATGAAATTGTGACTTACCTGGGGCTTCCTCCAGCCCACCGTAGGCCGCGAGGTCCGCCGGCGTCCTCCTGTCTCCTCTCCCAGTCCCAGCTCCGTTATTGTACGACTTCAGCCTGCTTCCCGCTTTGCTTTTACGCATCATCACACCGGCCGGCGTGAGAGCCCAATGCATACGCATTTCAATATTAGTGAACCAGCGTGATGACGCATATAGGCAAAGCGGGAAACAACCCTGACGGCTTCAGCCCAAATTCGTACAATAACGGAGCCTCCAGCCAGGACCGGGAGAGGAGCCAGGAGGATGTCAGGGGACCTCGTGGCCTACGGTGGGATGGAGGAAGCCCAAGGTAGGTTACAATTTCATTTTTAACCCCCCTGGCAGTATTCCCAAGCTGAGTCCAGGCTAGGTATTAGGAGCTGGAAGCAGTAAGCCCGAGCTCAGCTCGGGCTGACAAAAACCGCCGCTCCTGCTAGTTTCCTGGATCCCACGCGCGATCAGCGCTGGCCAGCGGGACCCAGGCTTCTCCCCCCGCCCACTGGGATCCCCTTCAGTTTCGCTCTTCTTCCAGGATCCCAGTGGCCAATCTGTGGCAAAGCGCTGTACATGTACAGAGGTACCTTTACAGTGTGACGTCATCAGGGGCAGCACAAAAATTGTGGACCTGAACTTTTACACAGGGCTGAAGGAAAACCGAGTAAAGCGCCCTGTATGTATATAGAGTTTAGCCTGTCTGAGTCCCAAATCTAGACCACGAACAGCACAGCACAGAAGGTAAACATAGATAGACGCAGCCTGTATTTATACGAGAGAGTTTCACTCTTCATTTGTCTCTAATTACAAGTTGTTAATTGATCTTTCACCTGTGTCACCTGACTGCCGTGGCAGGTAAGTCAGATAAGCTCATTTGAAAGCACAGGATGTTAACAATATAGCCATTTGGTTCCCAACTGCTTTTGAGCCGAGTGCTTCTGCCTTACTGTTACCGATTTTTGCCTGGGTTTTGACTATTCTCTGTCTGCCGCCTAAGACTGATAGCAAAGGGAATAACGTTTGAAAGGAATCATGCTTCTACTTCCTCAATTGTGATGTCGCCCTCTGTGCCATTCCTTGTTTCAAAATATACCACACGAGGAAGGTGTATTAGGTATATATGTACATACTGTATAGTCTGCTGCCTTATTTGTACAGTTTCACTATTTTTTAAGCGTATTCATAAATTATTGTATTTCAACAATTTTGTGTTGCAGTCTTATATGCAGGGTGACTACAATACCTTTATTCTGATATATTTTGGTTAGTTGTGACTTAAAGAGAAGCCGAGTTGGGTTTGACGAATCATATTAGTATAGCGTCATAGAAGGAGGGGGTATACATAGATGTCCAATGTGCAGCATGCGTAATCAAAGTGAAACATCATCATACATTAGTACAATGAAAGAAAAGAGAACCCTATATGATAGCACCACTCAGGACAATTATGGATAGTATCAAACCATATATATCTTTATTATTAAATAATTGTGTTTGTAAAACATTGCACTTCACAAATTATCCATGGTTAACGGGACGGCGTCTCCCTCCCACCTTGAAAAAGCGGGGTAACTCCCGCGAAACTAGTGGGTCTGTTTGAGGGGATCCTTTGCCGCACTCTGCCTTCGCTCTGCCTACCTCCTTCATTACTGACCTGGCTAATTATTGATCTAATGCTTTCTTTTTTCACTATGGGCTGCTTACTCACATTCACTGGTCCTGCCTTTACCCTTTATCACTGAGATATATATATATATATATATATATATATATATATATATATATATATATATATATATATATATATATATATATATATATATATATATATATATATATATATATACATACAATATACATTATATATATATATATATATATATATATATATATATATATATATATATATATATATAGATATAGTAGGTATTTACCATGCATTGCGGATATATTGTTATTGGGCAGAGTATGTGATAGGTCTGTTTCCCAATTTTAATTGTTTTTAACCATGGATAATTTGTGAAGTGCAATGTTTTACAAACACAATTATTTAATAATAAAGATATATATGGTTTGACACTATCCATAATTGTCCTGAGTGGTGCTATCATATAGGGTTCTCTTTTCTTTCATTGTACATTGTCACCTAAACCCTAGCACACTGCAGGCTTATGTGGGAGTAGCGGACGCACTCTTTTGAATCATCATACATTAGAAGACATGTTAAAGAGACACACCATGATTAAGAAGGTGGTGAAGTGGTGGTGGGTGCTGTGTCCTTTCATTGCATCCCCATCAGAGAAAAATCTTTGCAAGATGCTGCACACACAGATGCTGTACAGACACAAAAGATCAGTATCTGCAAAAGATCTGTTCCTGCCAAAGATCCGTTCCTGCCAAAGATCCGTTCCTGCCAAAGATCCGTTCCTGCCAAAGATCCGTTCCTGCAAATTGCATTCATAGTCTATGAGATCTGCAGATCATCATACACACCTTATTTAACTGACATTCATCTGCAGATCAGACAATCATCTGCAGATCTGAAAATCCATCCTGGTGGATCTGATCTGCAGATGAATGTATGTTAAACAAGGTGTGTATGATGATCTGCAGATATCATAGACTATGAATGCATTTTGCAGGGACGGATCTTTTGCAGATACTGATCTTTTGAATGTCTACAGCATCTTTGTGTGTAGCATCTTGCAAAGATTTCTGTCTGATGGGGAGTTCAGCTCCATAGAATAGACTGTGTAGGTATGGCTCTCATACTACATGGAATGGGGTAAAATTGGTCTGTGATCTTTCATTTTCCAAAGACTATGGTCTGATGTGTGTATGTGGCCTTAGCAGGCCAACCGTAATGTTTACTGGTCACCTTTCTCCCTTAAGGCTCATACACACATCAGACCATAGTCTTTTGAAAATGAAAGATCACAGACCAATTTTACCCCCTTCCATGTAGTATGAGAGCCATACCTACACAGTCTATTCTATGGAGCTGAACTCCCCATCAGACAGAAATCTTTGCAAGATGCTGCACACAAAGATGCTGTAGACATTCAAAAGATCAGTATCTGCAAAAGATCTGTTCCTGCAAAATGCATTCATAGTCTATGAGATCTGCAGATCATCATACACACCTTGTTTAACAGACATTCATCTGCAGATCAGATCCACCAGGATGGATTTTCAGATCTGCAGATGATTGTCTGATCTGCAGATGAATGTCAGTTAAACAAGGTGTGTATGATGATCTGCAGATCTCATAGACTATGAATGCAATTTGCAGGAACTGATCTTTTGCAGGAACAGATCTTTTGCAGATACTGATCTTTTGTGTCTGTACAGCATCTTTGTGTGCAGCATCTTGCAAAGATTTTTTTCTGATGGGGAGTTCAGCTCCATAGAATAGACTGTGTAGAGTATGGCTCTCATACTACATGGAAGGGGGTAAAATTGGTCTGTGATCTTTCATTTTCAAAAGACTATGGTCTGATGTGTGTATGTGGCTTTAGGGTGCCCATACATGGTACAAGTTTTTGATTAGATAATTTAGTTCGATTATTCTGTTAGATCTAATATAAAGATTTTTCCAGCATGTCCGACCTGATTTTTTCTCGAAAAAATTGGATAATCGTTCGAATTTCTTGATCGAAAAAAATATATTTTCAACTTTCATTCAATCACTTAGATCGAATAAACGAGATAATCGAACATTTTTATTGTACCATGTATGGCCACCATTATAGAGTTTCCAGGTGTCTAATGGTCCTCCTTCAACCCCTATACAGTTCCCTAATGTCTAGTGGTCCTCCCTCCCCATAAAGTTCCCTGGTGTCCAGAGGCCCTTCTCCCGCTCTATACAGTCCCTGGTGTCTAGTGGCCCCCTCCTTCCAATTGGAGCAGTGCTTTTCGGCACTGCTAGATTTGGGCGCAGCCAGCGCCGCCATAGACTATAATAGGAATCAGTCTATAGCGGTGCTCAGTGAGTTACGTCTGCGCCGTCAGAAGACAGAGCCGAGGATGCTTAAAAATCACAATAATTTGGCCTCCAGCAATAGCTGGAAGCCAAATTATTTCATTCCCTACCATCCATGGCGGCCTGGATGGGTAATAGTAATTAAAACGGCCCGGACTTGTGCAAAAGCAGGATCAGCCATACCGGCTGTATCCTGCACCCAAGTCTACCGGCGCCGATTTCAAATGTACTCCCTTCCCATATAGAGTTCCCTAGTTTTTAGTGCTTTCCACTACCTCCCGCATATGGCATTCCACCACTGTCCCCTGTATGAATCTGCCGTCTCTTCGAGCCACTGGAAGGCTTTGTGAGCACTGATGTCCCCGTGTACTCCCAAAGGCTTCCGAGGGTCCCCGAAGGCATATTTTCAAAGAGTCAAAACATGCAACTGGGGTGACAGTGCTGGAAAGAGGGGACTGAAAGGGGACAGGGAAGGCTCTATAGAATCCAAATCTATAGGTATCTGACTTTTTTTCTAGCTTCAGTTTTACTTTAAGAATGAACCTACAGTCCCCATCTCATTCACCAACCAGCGACTATCTGTATCTAATTTTATTTTTTCTATTCTAGCAAATGCAGAAAGTATTTTAACCACGTAGCGTCAGTAGAAATCTGAAACTAACAGTATAATGCACACTACTGAGAACAGAAGTGACAGTCCTGCAACTTTAAGGGCTGGTTCAGACGGACGTCTGCGTGGCGTCGCGTTTGGGAGCATTGCGGTGGCTGCGCGGTCAGGCAGTAGCCTTTGCGACGCGTTCCGATGCGGTCGCGTTTTTTCTTCCCCTAGGGGAACATTAGCCGTCACGGGTGGCCGCCCCCTGGAAGTTACATGTTGCTTCCAGGGGCAGCTCGAACGCTAGCGAAAATCGGGACCCGAACGCCGCGTTTGTGTAAACGCGTGCAAAAGCTCGGTGTAAACGCTCCCATTCACTTGAATGGGAGTGTTTATCGCGACGTTCCGACCGCTTGCGGTAAACTCTCAGCAAGCGTCCGTCTGAACCAGCCCTAACACTGACAGGCAGGGATGTAAACCAACCAGGCAGCTTCTGTCAAGTAATCAATGATTAGTTTTCCTGATCTGATAAGCTCTCAGCTAGGTTTAATACAGCCCCCCCCCCCCCCCCCCCAAAAAAAAGGGCACGAGGGGCCAGGGAAGAGTTAAATCCCTTCAGTGTACAAGGGAGTATGTGACCAGTGAGGAATTACTGCAACAGGACAGTGTTGCCATTGCTTTCTTCAAACACATCTTGTGAACATTAAGCTATGTGCCTCAGTAATTTGTCAAGCCTCTCACCCAAAATTATACATAGAACTTCCGCACCTGCAATTTGCTGATAAGCAGAATATTCCAATTGCCTCAAGTTACTCACTAATATGAAGCACACATGCATGTGCTGCTATGTTTAGCTGTGTCCACTCCTCCCTCAGACAGCGCCACGCCCCCTCAGCACAGACAGGTATCTACATAACTGTCTGACATTTATTTACCAGCGCTGGCATATGATTTATAACAATGTAGGTGAAAGGCAGCCATCTGCCACTACCTGCAGAGATTAGACAAGTTGCCGCTCATAATTGTCACAGCCCTGACTACCGAATTCGTATTTACATGCGTTCTATATGTACTTGTCATAACACAGGCAACAAAGTGCAGCGCAGGCATTTCTCTAGCGCAGAAGTTCTGCTGACAAGAAGACGCAGAGCGCGCGCTCCGTGACCACGTATCTGGCCGGGCAAATTCGCGCTCTCTCTCTCTATTCTATACACCCGCCCTACAGCTGCACACACCGCACACCTCACCTGCACAAACCCCTCAGCAACCCGGCTGTCATGCAAAGTTACAGTACGCAATCGCAGTGTAGCTAGCGTTCTATCCTATACTGTTCAGAGGCCACACTGCCCTCTGCAGTCTGGGAGGGAAATCTAAGAAGGCGCGCAATGGATAATATCTTCGGTCCCAGAAATAGCTGTGGCAAGGCTGAAATTAAAGGACAACTGAAGTGAGAAATATATGGAGGTTGCCATATTTATTTCTTTTTATACAATACCAGTTTCCTGAAAGTCCTGCTGCTCTATTAGAATGTAGTAGTGTCTGAATAATGCCAGAAACAAGAATGAAGCTAATCTTGACTTTCAGGTCTGACAATAATTTCAGAAACCCCTGATCTGCTGCATGCTTATTCAGGGTTTATTGCTAAAAGTATTTGAGGTAGAGGATTAGCAGGATATCTAGGCAACTGGTATTGCTTAAAAGGACATACATATGGCAGCCCCCATATCCCTTTTGCTTCAGTTGCCCTTTAACTACTAGCCAACCGCTTCAAGCCAATTGACGTGAATGCGGCGGCAGCCCCAGGACCGCTCTACGCCGATTGGCGTGAACGGCTCTCTTTGGGCTAGCAGGAGATCGCGCGCGCTGCTGCGCATTCATCCCTGCTTAGAACGCGGAGAGCTCCTCCTTCAGTCTCCAACTCAGAGACTGTTAGACGACGAAACCACCATCTAATTCGGCTGTACAGCACTGCAATCTAAGGTAGCGCTTTACTACACGGCTGTCCCCTCTGTTACCACGGAAGTGATCCACTGTCATAGGCTGAAGCCTATGACAGCCGATCATGCTGATTGGCTGGCCGGGGGAGGGCGGGTGGGAGCGGGGTAAAAATGAAAAAAAAAAATAAAGAAATTTATTATTAGAATAATAAAATAAATATTCATGTAAAAAACATAAACACTGGGGGAGCGATGAGACCCCACCAAAAGAGAGCTCTATTGGTGGGGAGAAAAGGGGGGAGGGAATCACTTGGGTGCTGAGTTGTGCGGCCCTGCAGCCAGCCCTTAAAGTTGCAGTGGCCAATTTCAAGAAAAATGGCCTGGTCTTTAGGGGGGTTTAACACTGCGGTCCTGAAGTGGTTAAAGGGGTTAAATAGGCTATTGTAAAAAAAAATGAAAATTGTTTTCAGGTGAAATCTGTAACAATGTTCTATCTAAATCAGTGGTTCTCAACCTGTGGTTCGCGGACAAAATGGTTGAGAACCGCTGCATCGCAGTCTACAATTAAATAATAGCAGGCAGCTGTTAAATCTCCCCCCTAGCGCCGCTATGCCCCATTCACAGGCACTCGTGCGGGAGATGTGTAGTAGCCTAGCTCTCGGATTGGCCCAAAGGCTGTCTGTCACAGAAGCGCGTGCACCCGCCAGCTCCACCATCGCAGCCAATCGGAGCCGCTGCTGTGACAGACAGCATTTGGGCCAATCAGAGAGCTATGCTACTACACATCTCTTGCACAAGCACCTGTGAATGGGGAATAGCGTGCGCTACGGGGGAGATTTAACAGCTACCTGCTATTATTCAATTCTAAACTGCGCTCCAGCGCTGGAGGGGGAGGGGGGGGTTGGCCATTTAACTGCAGCAAGTGTGCATGAGTTTTTCTGGGGGGAGATGGGAATGGTTGAGCAAGGAGGAATAGATGTGCTCTGGCCACCATTTTCCTGTGGCCAGGAATAGAGAAGCAGGCCACAGGAAGAGGAGGGGAAGGCAAAGGAGGTGGCAGAGGCTCTTCCGTCCAGCGCAATTTGCAGACTGTTGCTGCATGTGGCTGGACGTGTGAGAGGGAGCTCTCAGGCCCAGTGCACACCAAAACCGCTAGCAGATCCACACAACGCTAGCAGTTTTAGTTGCGGATTGCGAGATTTGGCCCCGTGCACACCGAGCGGATTTTGATGCGATCCGCCGGTCGTATCCACCTGAAAATCAGCTTGGCTAATGTATTTGAATGGTCTGGTGCACACCGGCGGTTTGAGGTTTTTAGCAAACCACAAACGTACAGCAGGAGGCACGTTTGCGGTTTGCAGATGTGGCCGGCAGATCCGCCCGGTGTGCACTGGGCCATACTGTGCATCACTGTATCAGAAATACTAATCCCAAAAGCTTTTATAAAAGCTATTATTAGGAGAAGGAGGGGTGTTATTATTAAGTGGATAGGTAGGCTGGTGGTGGTGGTGGAAAAAAACTGTTCTTTTTTTTTTTCAATCTTTTTCCTTGCTGAGGCCCATAGATTTTTATTGTGTGTGCTGTTATACTGCGTGACTAGTGCAAGGCAATCGTACTGTCACTCCTGCCCAGCATATCTCCACAAATGTGAAAAAAAAGTGTACAATTTGTTCTTTTTTTCAATCTTTTTCCTTGCAGAGGCCCATAGATTTTCATTGTGTGTGCTGTTATACTGCGTGGCTAGTGCACCTGTATTTCGTTAGAATTTGGCTCCACCCACATCATGT
This sequence comes from Hyperolius riggenbachi, assembly GCF_040937935.1. Taxonomy (NCBI): domain Eukaryota; kingdom Metazoa; phylum Chordata; class Amphibia; order Anura; family Hyperoliidae; genus Hyperolius; species Hyperolius riggenbachi. The sequence goes on along the minus strand of NC_090647.1, from coordinate 157,147,972 downwards.
CATGGCCACACCCACTTCTTTCGCTGCTGCGTGCTTTGCTTATTCAGTAGGGGGTACATTTGTTTAGGGATGACCCACACAGGGGTACATGTGCTGAAAAGGTTGAGAACCACTGATCTAAATGATACTGCAATACCCTCTGTTCTCTCCTCACTCCTGAGAATGAAATCATAATACCGGTAGTGAATGAAATGCTATTTCATGGGTTTGTATGCCGATTTCAAAGCAAATTGCATGCCGCTTAAATAGGGCTGAACAAATGCATAGCTCTCAACTTTAACAGGGACAGTCCCTCTTCGTGAACCAAATCCCTTCTTTCTTCTTTATTTGTAGCTTTTTTTCGGGACTGATGTTTAGATATATGTAAATACATATGTATTTTTCTACTGAAAAAAAATAGCGTGTAATTTATTCTAAACTTTATTCTTAGAGCTTAAATTGATACATATATTATTTTTCAATATTAATGCAAACAAAAACTAAGGATGATGGGAAAGGACCAGCGTATAAATAAAACTATATTTATATAATTATACATTTTATTGAATTATAAAACGACATCCTTTGCTTGTGAATTCTTTGTGGTGTGCATGCCTATGGGTGTAATTAGAGGTGTGGCAGGGGAGTGTCTAGAAGGCGCCCCTCTTCTTTTATCTCAAAAAGTTGGAACACATGAAAATGCACTTTAGCCTGAGCCAATTCAAAGCTGCATAGAATGTGTAATGATCCGCTCAGCTGTCTGCACAGGCAGACAGCTGTTTGACCATCCCTTAAAGAGAAACTCCGACCAAGAATTGAACTTTATCCCAATCAGTAGCTGATACCCACTTTTACATGAAAAATATAATGATTTTTACAAACAGACCATCAGGGGGCGCTGTATGACTGATTTTGTGCTGAAACCCCTGCCACAAGAGGCTCTGGTACCCTACGGTACTCTGGGCAAACTGCCACAATGTAACAATGACACACACAGGAAATGGCTGTTTATAGCTGTCTGTTAAAGCCAGAACAGCTACATAATCTGCCCACAGTAACAATGTCACCATGTAATACATGTCAGAATGTGAATCTGGGAGAGGAAAGATTTTACAATGAGCAAACTCTGACTAAATCATGTATACATAATTATTGTAAAAATTAAGCACCTTTTTATATTAAATTATTTTCACTGGAGTTCCTCTTTAAGTCTGAAGGCTGCAGGTCTCTGGAAGAGACCTGTCTTCACTTTGCAAGTTTCAGACTTGCTCTGCTACTGAGGAATTTGCATACACTTGTCATGCAAATTGCCTAGCTGCCTCCTTTGATGGCTTGCAGTATAAATACCTTGTGCTCCCAGAATTCCCTGCTGGTCATGATGGTTTGTTCCTGCTAACACCTGGAGTGTCAGCCATTGCTATTGTTTGCTAAAGATTATCTTAGAGTAACTCCTTGGGACTGCACTAGGCATCGCTTCTAGTGCAGTCAGGTTGTATTATCTGTATTGCCTTGTTCTGTTTCTCTGCCTCGATTGTCTTGTTGTCAGCGGCGGTCGTCAGGAAATCGTTCTGTCTGTCTGGGAGTGTAGGCCAGAGCTGCGGTTGCTACTGGCTGCTCCATCTGTCTGGATTGCATTCGCCCTAGTGGTAGTGGCAGTGCTTCCATCTGTATTCTGCTTTAGGGGTGTTAACCAGAGCAGCGGTTGCTACTGGTAGCCCCATCTGTTTGTCTGTCTGGATCGCATCCGCTCTAGCGATAGCAGCGGTGGTTCCTTCTATATTCTGCCTTAGGGGTGCTAGCCAGAGCAGCGGTTGCTACTGGTAGCCCCATCTGTCTGTCTTGTCTGGTACAAACGCTTGCTGTAGGCTCGGTGAGGTAACCGTTTAGCAAGCGTTCGCGTTCTCTATTTCGTGTTTGTGTTTCATTGGTTAGTTAGGGTGGCACGCTTATCACTGGGCGCCTAACGCGCGGTGATCGTGCTTAAACGCGTTCGCTGTTGCGAATGAGTGCGGTGTTCGCGTTTAGCTAGCGTTTGTTATTTTCCTTGATGTTCTGATCATTGTTGTTTGCTGTGCCTTTCTTGCTACACTTGTATTCTGTCTTACTCGGCCTTGTGTCACTATTGGCAATCGCCACTCTTGCGATTGCGTTTCCACTTCGTTTCTGCTGTTGTGTGTTCACTGTTGCTGGGTGGCGACTAGATTGGTGGACACACATACATTCTGTCCCTGTGCTCATTCTCACTAGCAATCGTCATCTCTTACATACATACCATCTCTGTGCTTACTCAGTCTTGTTTCGCTGTTAGCAATCGTCATCTCTTGCGGTTGCATTCTCACTTGGTTTCCGCTGTTGTGTGTTCGCCGTCGCTGGGTGGCGACTAGATTGGTGGACATACATACATTCCTTCCCTGTGCGTATTCAGTCTTGTGTCGCTGTTAGCAATCGCCATCTCTTGCGATTGTTTTCCCACTTGGTCTTCACTGTAGTGTGTTCATCGTCGCTGGATGGTGACTAGATTGGTGGACACACATACATCCTGTCTCTGTGCTCTCTCTCTTTAAGGGCTATCTTGCCCTGCATTGCTTCCCCTCGTACAATTCCTATCTGGCATCTGTGGCAGTACAGAGGGGTTGTTCCTCTGTTCTCCACAGCTCCATCTGCCGGCAGGAATTCCCCTCTACAGGTGCATAGCACCATTGCTGGATTCTCTCAGATTATACGCTTGTGGAGGATTTCCGCAGTGTCAGCGCGCATCCAGTGCGCTGGCCACGGAAATAATTACACAATCGTTACAGAATGTGCATTATACAGTATTTGTTTGCAATTGCAAGCCAGGAAAATGTCATGTTATTTGGAGCTAGGTAGATCATGAGAAAGGCTAAATCCTCATAGTTCATGGCAAGGACTCTATACTGTACACCCCTCTTCTGGAAGAACAGTGGTTGTAATTACAATAAAAATGTCTAAATGTGAAGTAAAATTGTGTACTATTCTATTCAACATCCACTTCTTACATTGAGATTAAAGAGAACCCGAGGCGGGCATTTTAAATCTGAAGAGAACACAGAGGCATGTCCTTTGCACAATGACATGCCTCTGTGTCTCTGTATTGCCGCCTCTAGTCCCCCCGGGGTCTGCTGTGCCCCCATGTAAAAAGCGCCAGGCTAGCGACAATCTCCTTGTCACTAGCCTTGTATTTACCTGCAGCCTGTCAATTTGTCAGCACTCCCCTGCCTCTGTCCTCACCACTGCCCGCCTCCGTGAGCTTCTTCCAATCAGAAAGCTAATCTGCGACCCAGGAAGTACCTCCCAGGTCACGGCTTAGCTTTCGATTGGAGGAAGCTCACGGAGGTGGGCAGCGGTGGAGACAGAGGTGGGGGAGCGCTGACTAATTGACAGGCTGCAGGTAAATACAAGGCTAGTGACAAGCAGATTTTCGGTAGCCTGAGGCATTTTACAGGAGGGCACAGCAGACCCCGGGGGAACTAGAAGTGGCAATAGCGAGACACAGAGGCATGTCTTTGTGCAAAGGATATGCCTATGTGTGCTCTTAAGATTTAAAATACCGTACCTGCCTCTCACCGCCAGGAGACTTGGGTGCAGAATACAGCCGATATATGGCTTACCCCGCTGCTGCACAAGAACCCAGCGGCACTAATTACTATTCCCCCTCTAGATCCATGTGGATGGTGGGGAATGATTTGATAATGATAATTTGGCTGCCGGCTTTTGCTGGTGGCTGAATTACAGTGTTTTAAAAGTAACTTCAGCTCTGTCTACTGACGGTGCTAAAGTTACTCACTGTGTGCCGCAATAGATGTAATTCCTATTACAGTCTATGGTGGTGCCGGATGTGCCCAAATCTCCTGCGATGGATTCCTCGTGTTTGCCACACGGCAGCGCAGGTAACTATAAAGGTAGTAAGAGGCACCCAGAAGTAGATAAAACTGAGTTAAAAACAGCTAAAAATAGAGGTGGTTTACCTCAATAACAATATTTCATATAAATATTAATTTTATTAACTACTTTATCCACCACTACAGTATATCTACATCCTCTGTGACTTCATCTAAGCCACGAGTCAGTAGATATACGTCTTGTAGCAGAAGCTTGCGCCTGTGCACATTTCTGGCACTATCTGATGCAGCACTAATTGGTGAACGGGAATATATGTTTCCTGAGCGAATAAGATTGATTTTTTTACCATTAAAACTACTTTTCTTTTCTTTTTCTTTTTTTTTAACAGTCAAAGTTTATTGTTTTCCAAAAACAGATTAGAAATACAACACTGGTAATAAAACACCAGAACACAACAACCCCACAACAACCCTAACCCTCCTTCCCTCCCCCCTACCCCCACCCCGACCCAAGTGCATCATGCTGTCTAAAGGAGACAGTCAGGAGAACAAGGGGTTAGCCCCACCGCTAAACAACAGTCTCAGATTATTAAACAGCAATATCGGGTGTGCAAGAGGACATATACTCAGACCATTGAAGCCAAATTTTTTTCAAATTTCAAAGGACAGTTCCTGTTGAGGTAAGTTAGTTTATACCAGACCATAGCTTTGTTTATTCTCTTGAGCCAGGGGTTCTTGGAGGGAGGTTGATCAGAAAACCATTTGAAGAAGAGTTCACACCGGGCGTAGAGGCATAGAATCTTGACCAGTATAATCTGGTGATTGGATAGAGTGGCATCAGTGTACAGACCAAGGAGAAGAGATCTGGGATCTACCACAATCCTTTCACCCATAACTTCTGTTAATGTTTTAGCTACCATGCCCCAGTAAGCTTGTATCTTATTGCAGGACCATATTATGTGAAAGAAGTCCCCCTCCGCCCTCTGACATTTAGGGCATAAGTCAGATTTTTCTGGGAAGATTTCATGTAACTGAATGGGAGAGCGGTAAGTCCTGTACACCAGCTTAAGATGTAGAAATTTATCGGTGGCCGATATCGTAACCTCCTCCATACTAGACAGGACCTCTTCCCATTCGCTATCTGTTAGGAGTCCCACATCTGCCTCCCACTTGATTTTAGCTCTAGCAAATCTAGGTGTAGTCTGGGGGATTAGCCTAGAGTAGATCTCAGATAGAGGTCTTTCTAATTGTTGTCTCATGAGAGGGCCCTCAATACGATCTGATTCCTAGGTCCAGCGGCCAGGGAATTGCATTTGCCAGGCGTGGTGGACTTGGAAGTAGTGAAAAAGCATATTATTTGGTAATCCAAACTTGGTTTTCAGTTGGGCAAATGAAAGCAGGGTACCCGAGGGGGCAAGATGTATTAGTTGCTTAATTCTGTTACCTGCCCAGACCTGAAGGTCCGGAATGGAGGTAAAGTGGAGGAGATTCGGGTTGCCCCAGAGAGGAGTGCATGGGGAGAGGGTGTTCGGCCCCGCAGTCCAGCCCTGCTAGCTTCCCAAGCTTTAATAGTAGTTTTCATAGGGGTTGTAACAGGAGAATACCTATTGACCCCTCTGAAGGGGAGATTTGTCAGAGCCTCAAAGGACCCGATGACCGCTGCCTCCAATACCACCGCTGTGTTACGCTCATCCTGGGAACACCACCAATGAATGGTCACCAGGAGAGAGGCCAAAAAGTACTTCGTGAGGTTCAGAAGGGCAAGACCTCCTCCGTCCATGGGAAGCTGCAGGGCGTTAAGTGAAAGACGTGGAGCACCCTCCCCCCATATGAAGCTGGAGGTGATAGCATCTATCTTGTGAAAGAAGGACAATGGGATGCAGACAGGGACTGCCTGAGCATATAATTAAATCTCGGCAGGAACAGCATCTTGAAAAGGTTCACCCGTCCCACGACTGAAAGCGGAAGTGTTTTCCAGGCCTGGGCCTTATGAGCATAATGATCAAGAACCGGTTGAATGTTAAGTGCTATATAGATACCAAAGTTCCCATCTGTAATTATGCCTAGATATTTGCCTAGATATTTAAAGCTAGTCACCCAGCTGAGCAGGGGATGAGGGGGCTGGGGAGTTACTTTTTTATCTATAGGAAAAAGAAGGGACTTATCCCAGTTTATGCGGATTCCTGAGTATCCCCCAAATTGATTGAGGGTTTGTAATGCTGCTATTAGAGATGGGCCTGCATCATTTAGAAATAAAAGCATGTCATCCGCATAAAGTGCCACCATCTCGACCAATCCCCCCACCCGAAGCCCCACAATTTTGTCTGATAAGCGAATTTGGATGGCTGCTGGCTCAATTGCGAGTGCAAATAAAAGAGGGGATAGAGGGCACCCCTGGGGGGTCCCCCTGCGGAGTGGAAATGGGTCAGAAATTTCATCATTAGTTTTAATTCTAGCAGCCAGGGAATCGTACATTAAGCTCACCCATTTAATGAATTTTTCCCCCATTCCGTAGAGGTGGAGAACCTCCCAGAGGTATGGCCACTCAACCGAGTCAAACGCCTTTTCGGCATCAAGTGTTGCAATGACTCTATCACCTGAAACAGCCTGGGCTAGAGACAGGTGTGTATGCAGTCTCCTCAGGTTGATGTCCGTACCTCTGGTAGGCATAAACCCCGTCTGATCTGGGTGGATAAGCGTCTTGATGACCCTGACCAATCTTCTGGCTAAGATTTTGGCCAGTATTTTAATATCTACATTAAGTTAGGGAGATTGGTCGATAGGAGGCACAGCGACTAGGGTCCTTATCTTTCTTGGGGATTACCACTATGAGAGCGGTTCTCATTGAGTCAGGTAGTGAGCACTCAGTTTACATAGAGTTATAAAGTTCAGCCAATATTGGGCTTACATCCTCTTTGTATGCCTTATAGTATTCCGCGGGAATGCCGTCTAGGCCAGGTGTTTTGCCTGTTTGCATGCTAGCAATGGCTATTTCTACCTCATTCTCAGTTACCGTATTTTTCGGAATATAAGACGCACTTTTTCTCCCCCAAAAGAGGGGGGAAAAAGTCAGTGCGTCTTATATTCCAAAGAATGAAAAAATCGTACAGAAATGTCACCTGTGTATGCTGGTGTCTGGCGGCAGTGTCGGGCAGCCTGTGCAGGTGGCGTGTAAATGTGTCGGGCAGCCAGCCTGTCAGCATTGCAGGGCTCTGAGCGGCACTGTTCTCCCCCTTTTACAGGGCTCCGCGATCGGTTTCTGGGGATTGGCACCGGGTGGGACTACAGTGTGTGCGGTGCAGTCTTCCGCTCCCCTTGCAAAGTAATAAGGCAGCGGCGGGTGTTGCAGCCGCGGGCATCACTCACCTCGTCCTTGGAGCCCGCGAGATCAGCCACTTGTCTGTGTGTCTCTCGCCTTCTCTCTAGTGCCGGTACTTCCTGGTCGCGTCTTTACAGACGTCGCGTCTGTAATGACGCGACCAGGAAGTACCGACACTAGAGGGAAGGCGAGAGAGACACAGACAAGCGGCTGATCTCGCGGGCTCCAAGGACGAGGTGAGTGATGCCCGCGGCTGCAACACCTGCCGCTGCCTTATTACTTTGCAGGGTGAGTGGAAGACTGGAGGAGGACGCTAGGCACACAGAGGACCCAGGACGGCAGATCACCACGGGCATGGTCAAGTCAGGTGAGTGATTCCCGCGGTAATGGGGGAAGGCCACAAAGGGGGACTTGAGGTGGACATCAAGGGGGACACCACAAAGGGAGACGGAGAGGACACAAGAGGGCACAGTTGGAGACCACAAGGGGACAAGAGGAGAAAAGGAGGCCATGAAGGAGGACAGGAGGAGGGCACAATGAGGCACAGAAGGAGGATGGGCTGGACACAATGGGGATAGCAGGAATCCACAAAGTTGGTCAGGAGGAGGCTACAAGGGGGGACATGAGAAGGCCACAATGGGGGCAGGAGGAAGCCACAACAGGGGTCAGGAGGAGGCCAGAGGGGGGGGGGGGGGGACAGGAGGAGGCCACAAGGGGGACAGGAGAGGCCACAAGGGGGACAGGAGAGGCCACAAGAGGGACAGGAGAGGCCACAAGGGGGGACAGGAGAGGCCACAAGGGGGGACAGGAGAGGCCACAAGGGGGGACAGGAGAGACCACAAGGGGGGACAAGAGAGGCCACAAGGGGGGACAAGAGAGGCCACAAGGGGGGGAACAGGAGAGGCCACAAAGGGGGGGACAAGAGAGGCCACAAGGGGGACAGGAGGAAGCCACAAGGGGGGGCACAAGAGGCCACAAGGGGGGACAGGAGGAGGCCACAAGGGGGACAGGAGAACGATACCCACTGAGACAGGAGAAGGACACCCTGGGGGACAGGAGGAAAACATCTACAAGATGCCCCTGGACCATAGACGCATCAGGTTTAGTATATCTTTTTTTCCCTGGTTTTTGCCCTCTAAACCTAGGTGCGTCTTATAGTCCGGAGCGTCTTATATTCCGAAAAATACGGTATATCCTCGTCCAATATATTTTTTGTTCCACTTCCATTCGTGGGAGAGGGACCCATCCAAGATACTCCATGAGCTCCGGCAGAGTATAGTGGGCTCTCGAGAAGTGTAGATTAATGTAATAGTCTCTAAAAATGTTGTTAATTTCAAGAGGTGTGTTATGGGCGACCTCTGCTGTGTCTAGTATGAGTGGTATGCTAGTTTTAGCTGTCTGGTCTCTGGCTAACCAGCTAGTAGGCTACCGCATTGATTCCCTTGTTCAAAAATACGGTGAGTTTGCTTAAGAAGAAATTTCCTAGTCAAATCCACCTCCATTAGATTTACCTTTCCCTGGGCTGACTTCCATTGTTTAAAGCCATCCAGTGATGGACTGCTGGCAAAGGCCGCTTCCTTAGTTTTGGCGTGGTCAATGGCCTGGGTAAGTGAAGCTTTGCGATTATCCCTGACCTTTTTAATAGATGATCTATAGGCGCCCCTAATATATGCCTTATGCCGGGCATACACAGCACGTTTTATGCGCCAGATCGAGCCAGAGGCTCGATGCCGGCGCATCCCCGGATCGATTCCCGCTCGTCCCCGCCGGCGGTCCTTATCAGCCGCTCGATTCCCTGTCATTGTCCGCCGGTGGGAATCGAGCGGGCGCGGGTCGTGTGGCTTGATCGGGCCAGCTGAATATTATTAGCTGGCCAGATCAGCTGGTCGATACACGGTACAGAAACGTACCGTGTATCCCCAGCATTAGAGGCATCCCAAACTACATCTTTCGAGCAGGTATCTCTATTCTTGTGCCAGTATTCTGACCAGGCAGTGTGTATATCCCTCCCCACCTCTTCATCCTGGATCCAGTACGAAGATATCCTCCATGTGGTGAGGGACCTCGCATTACCCGAGGCCAGAGACAGCATAATAGGAGCATGGTCTGATATGGCCCAGGGAAGGCGATCAATGTCCCCCAGCAACGGGAGTATGTCTTGAGACACAAAAAAATGATCCAGTCTGGACATGGTGTGATGAGATGAGGATTGACAGGTGAATCCATGTGCCGATAGGTGTTTCCACCTCCAAGCTTCAGTTAGCATGAAAGCGCCCGCCCAATTGCGGAGATCAGGTGAATGAATGTCTGCTTCCGGCAGGGGTTCTATCAGAGGGCTGCATTGTAAGATTAAAGTCCCCAGCCACCTTAGCTGATTGGTATTTAGCTACAAGTAGCATAAGGTCATAAGTGACAGTAGGATCGGCCGGAAGAGGGAGATACACACTTACGATTACATATTCAATTCTATTAAAGTTGGCATGCAATAGTACAAATCTGCCATGAGGATCTATTTTGACCTCGAGAGTTTCATATGTCAGGTTTTTATTAACCTCCTTGGCGGTAACCCCGTGTGTGACACGGGGTAAGCCGCCGGAGGGTGCCACTCAGGCCCTGCTGGGCCGATTTACATAATTTTTTTTTTTGCTACACGCAGCTAGCACTTTGCTAGCTGCGTGTGCATAACGATTGCCGCCGCTACCCGCCGATTCGCCGCGCCACCCCCCCAGACCCCTTTTGCTGCCTGGCCAATCAGTGGCAGGCAGCGCTGAGGGGTGGATCGGAACACCTGCTGACATCACGATGTCGATGACGTCATCACGATCGTCGCCATGGCGACAGGGAAGCCCATACAGGGAATCCCGTTCAGAACGGGATTCCCTGCAGGGTAAAAGCGCCGGCGGCGATCGGAGGGGTGAGAGGGATAGCAAAGGGAGGGGGGAAGCATGTAGCTAGCGCTAGGCTAGCTACATGCTTTGAAAAAAAAATAAGTGCTGCACTGCCCCCTGGAGGATTTATTGTACCGCCAGGGAGGTTAATAAGTATACAGACTCCCCTGGTTTAGGAGGAGTATGTAGCATGGTAGTGCACAGCAATCCAGGGTTTCTTAGCTGTTAGAATACGACTACACTGAAGGTGCGTTTCCTGTAATAAGCAAACCTGAGGTTAATGTTGTTGTAAATAATTAAAGACGAGTGAGCGCTTTATTTTATTGTTCAGACCTCTCACATTCCATGTAAGGAGGGAGAGTCTTTGAGTGTCAGACATTACTAAGGTATTTGGAGAGCAAATGAAACAGTCGGATAGAGCCCCACGGCACAGTAACTTCTGACCAGCATGATGCACTTATAAGTCCCCTATAAACCCACCCACAACATGAGAATACTTTACACCCAAAACCCCCAAGAGTAACTTGCATGTCAAGAGCTCAGTTCGGCTTCACTACGAACAGTAGCTTTACAGTAAAACACTTAATGAATAATAACATCTCTAATACTGGTACAACAGGTAGCAGGCAGTGCAAAAATTAGGAAACTGGCTCTGTGCTTAGAGTAGAGTATGCAGTAAGGTTAATAGATAACTACATCGTATATAGGTTCTTTAACACAGCCAGAAGCATCCGTACTAGGTGGACAGGCAGGGCCCAGACTGGGCTATGTAGGGTGCGGCGCGGCCGCCATTTTGTAGAGAAACCTGGCCCCCGCTAAGTAGCAGAGGTAAAGAGAGTGTCTCAGTTCCAGGGTATCAGGAAACGCAGCCAGAAGAAAACAAAATATCAATGAAAATAAAGATCTTTTACAGTTCTATAGAGGAGTCAATAAAGCGCCCCTACCCGGGCATATACAGGCATCATATGCAGGTGATGGCTAATACCCAGACACAGGCCCCTTCAACCAGAGCCAAAGGCCCGAGCTGCTCGGGCATACCGAACATCAGCAAGTAGCTAGACTGGGACCTAAATCCTGATGCATAGTAAGCAGGGGAAAAATGGAGGTCAAAAATATATGCAAATAGTACTTATCCTGGAAGAGCTTCCAACCACGAGGCCGCCTCCTTCTCGCCATCCTCCACCCGCAGCTTGGCCGGGAAGATAGTGGCATATTTTATCCCCTTGTCTCGGAGAGATTTCCTCACCGGCTCAAAGGATTTGCGGAGGCGTTGTGTCTCGGCGGTAAAATCTGGGAAGATGAGGAGGAGGCTGTTTTCGCAGTGAAGGTTGCCGACCCGGCGAGCCTCACGTAGCACTAGGTCGCGAACTCGAAAATTGAGGAGGCGGAAGATGAAGGGTCTCGGACGTGCTCCGGGTGGGGGCTTCTTAGCTGGAATTCTGTGAGCTTGCTCCACCACAAATTGCTGAATGAAGGCGGCGTCTAGAAGCAGCTCACGCAGCAAGGCCTCCGTGAAGGCCATTGTATCGTCACCCTCTGACGATTCGGAGGTTGCTGCTTCTATTCCGATTCTCCGTATCCTCCGCTCTAGAGACAAGAGTATGGACCTGCTTCTTTAAAGATTGGATGTCCGTGGAGTGGGTAGCGGAGGTGCGCTCGATGGCAGAAACTCTCCCTTTGACCTCCGTTAGCCGGGTACGTATCTGGGTGAGGTCCTGCCGGATCAGTCCGGTGTCAGAGTGCACCTGGTCAATCTTAGCGGATAGCTTTTCGTCCAGCTTAGCCAGGGCTTCTAACAGGGAGGGGTGATCTTCTTCCTCCAGTGCTGCCATTGTCCGAATGGCATTGCTATGTTTTTAGGAGCAGGCATTGGCGGGGCCTCCAGGCCGCGTGGAGCTGCCTTGGCTGCAACTAGGTTGCCGGATTCCTGCTTACTCTTCCCACGTGACATACGGAGGTGTTCTACGAGGTTTGCCCGTTACCAAAAGCGTGATTAGAGAACGATTAGAGGTGTTCAGGAGAAGAATAGAGTAAGCTAGCAGCGGAGACTCTGAAGGCACGTCTCCTCACTCCGCCATCTTGACCACACCCCTTATTTTCTAGTTCAAAGTGAAAAATACACTCTGTGGCATTATTTCAGAATCATATATCTTCACCATAAATAGTGACAGTAACATAATCTAAGTTTTGTGATAAACGGTAAGAATAGCCAAACAAAATTTGTGTTTTTTATTTTCAGTAGCACTTTTTATTTTTAAACTGGAAATGGTCAAACTGAGAAATAATGTGTTTTTTCTATTTTTTCCTTGTTTTCCCATTAAAATTCATAGAAAACAAAATTGTTTGAGGGAAAAAATGGCATACAATGAAAGCCTAGTTTGTCTTGAAAAAAACAATATATATTTCATTCCTGTGTCATAATTAGGGATAAAGTTATTTCTGATTAAATAAGGACATAGCTAAACTGTCAAAACTGCTTTGGTCCACAAGTGGAAAACAAGGTCTGGATGCGAAGTGGTTAAGCTTAATAAAATTCATATTTATATGAACTTGTTGTTATTGAGGTAAGCCACCTCTATTTATTCTATTTTTAGCTGTTTTTTAACTTAGTTTAATCTACTTCAGGGTCTCTCTTACCCCCTTTGTGCTTTTCACCCTCCTTTGGGAGGAGTGTATGTTGGTACCTAGTGGCTTTACCATCGATAGGACCTTTGTTGTTTTTCCCAAGAGAGGTCCAGACAGACACCCGAGTGGAGTATAAGGTGTTTGGTCACCCTTCCTTGCAGGTAACTATAACTTTCTTTTGCAGGACAGCTGCTACATTTTTCATTTAGGCTGAAGATCCACTACAAATTGAACCTCCAGACTAAAAATTCACTCAGCAGTAGTGATGTTGGCGAACACTTCACCAGCGAGTAGCTATGGGGCAGCCTGACCCCATACTACTTCCGGCTCGCAAAGACCCGCATTAGTACACATGCCCTGGGCCGGATGCATTCATTAGTATGCATGCCCTGGCCCGGGCAGTACGCATCCTTAATTGCGCGCCTGTGGCTGGGCACACTTCGTGACGTCACGCTCATGCGCAGAGCGTGCCTGGCCACAGGTGCGCAATCGAGGACGCACACCGCTGGGCCAGGGAATGCATACTAATGAATGCATCCAGACCAGGACCTGCGTACTACTGCGGGTCATTGCGACCCAGATGTAGTACAGGGGTAAGGCTGCCCATAGCTTTGCGGCGAACAATTCTGCAAACTGCTCGCTACATCTCTACTCAGCAGCACTGAAAAGGCTTGGTGTTTCTTTAAGTTTCACAGCATCAGAACTTTGTTTTTCTTACCCAAGCCTAATTTTTAGCTGCACAGAATCTAAGTTCTGCCCCATCAAAGTAATCTGCCCGGGCATTTTTCCCTTAACCACCCTGGCGTTCAATTTCCCCAGGATTTCTGTGCAAAGTTTTCAACCTTTTTTTTTTTTTGCAATTCATTCTTTTTTTTAAATTGAATTCAATACAGGTTATTGTATTGAATTTAATTTAAAAAAGTGTTTTCTGCAAGATGTTGATGACGCTGTTGTCATCAACGCCGATGACCTTGGTGTCATCAACGCCGATCAACGGGGGACATGTGATCGCCGAGGGAGAAGCAAAATCCGCCAAGGGACATGGAAGAAGACACTGGGGAAGCTATCAGAGGTACGAGATGAGGGATCAGCTGGTGAGTATAAGACCCAGATGTATAGGTAGCCAGATGTGCAGCCAGGTATAATTAGCCAGATGTATAGCCAGATGTATAGGTAGCCAGATGTGCAGCCAGGTATACAGTGAGCCAGGGGTTTAGCCAGATTTATAGGTTGCCAGATGTCCCCCCCCCCATCCTAGCACGCTGTGGGTAGTGATCTGTGCTACCCACAGCGTGCAGAACAAGCATCCAGCCACCCTAGGGAATCCCTGGGCAGCCAGCGGGGCAGAGAATGTGCGGGGGTTCCCCCTTGTATGCGGAATCTAGGTGGAGGGGGATCCCTCTCTGTGCGGGTGGGGGGATCCCCCTTCAATGATGGCTATGTGCGCGGGGAGGGGGCATCCCCCTCTGTGCGGGTGGGGGGATCCCCCTTCAATGGTGGCTATTTGGGTGGCCTATCCCCCTCCAAACCCCCTCCCTCCAAATCCCCCCCCCCCCGACTCAGCCCGTTGAGTAAATGCGTGTACTCACCTGAGGGCTTTCTCCAGCGACGGCTGCAGCGCACTGTCTCCTCCATCTCCGAAGTCTCGTTTGCCGTACAGTTACATTACGAGACTTGATGACGTCACCAAGTCTCGTAATGTAACTGTACGGCAAACGAAACTTCGGAGATGGAGGAGACAGTGCGCTGCAGCCGTCGCCGGAGAAAGCCCTCGGGTGAGTACACGTATTTACTCAACGGGCTGAGAGGGGGGGGGCATCGGGAGGGAGGGGGTTTGGAGGGGGATAGGCCACCCAAATAGCCACCATTGAAGGGGGATCCCCCCACCCGCACAGAGGGGGATACCCCCGCCCACATAGCCATCATTGAAGGGGGATCCCCCTACCCGCACAGAGGGGGATCCCCCTCCACATAGCCTCCGCATACAAGGGGGAACCCCCGCACATTCTCTGCCCCGCTGGCTGCCCAGGGATTCCCTAGGGTGGCTGGATGCTTGTTCTGCACGCTGTGGGTAGCACAGATCGCTACCCACAGCGTGCAGTCAGGCATCCAGCCATCCTGGGGAATCCCTCTGATGAAAAAAAAAGGCAGCCGGCGGGGCAGAGAAACAGGAAATCTCCCTGTCGGCATGGACGAGCTCAGCTCGTCATTACCACTTTTTGCAAGTTTTTGCTGGACGAACTCAGCTCGTCCATACCGCCAGGGAGGCTACTGCTGTGCAAAGCATGATGGGATTTCTGATGTTATTTTTCTCCTTCTGCTTTTTTGGTACAAATTTGTTTTTTTTTATTTTGAATTGGAGATTTAAAGCCTAGCATATGCAACTGGGAGGGGTGATCAGGACACAGGACAGTTGGAACTGTGTCTCTTGCTCCCTGGCTGTCACCTCTTTTCAACCAAAAAGATGGCTACCCCCATGAAACCCCAAACATTTGCCTGTTGTTTTTTTTTTTAAACAGGGTGGGTAAGAGACTTTATTACCTATCTATTTTAATTAACACAACTAATGTAACTTGATGACAGTATGTTTGTTTATGCTGAAGTTCCCCTTTAAGTCTTAATTTCCTTAAAGAGGAACTGTAATGATGTATAGTAGAATGTAATACATCACTCCAGATACCCACTTTTATGTTCAGCTTGAGTAAAGATCTTACAGGGCAAACATTGACTAAATAATTTATA
Source organism: Hyperolius riggenbachi (assembly GCF_040937935.1). Classification (NCBI taxonomy): domain Eukaryota; kingdom Metazoa; phylum Chordata; class Amphibia; order Anura; family Hyperoliidae; genus Hyperolius; species Hyperolius riggenbachi. Next base: position 157,132,559 of record NC_090647.1, on the reverse strand, counting down.
AATGAATATTGTATATAAAGAAAAAAAATGTTGTTACATTATTGCTACATTCAGTAAAATTCCTCTGAGGATGAAGGTCTGTTAAGGAACCAATGGGGAGCCCGGCGGCACATTTAAAGATGCTTTGCAGGGCATTCTATACTTTAGTATAGCAAGTGTCTGCGGCGGGAGCAACGTGTACGGCGGGGGTGCGCAGTTCTTCAATCAAGGTCTCAAGAGAATGTTGGTTTGGGACATTTTCAAGAGTATTGACATGGGATCATTACTTAAAGATAAGTATTTAGGGTTAATTAATTTTTTTCATCGTTTTGTTTTTAGTTCAATTTAATCCTTTGTGGAAATGGGTAAGGGGTACATTAGTATCCATATACCCATTTCATTTGAAGGGCTGGCACCCACCATTCCACCATGACCCCTTCCCCTCCCCCAGGGACCCCAAATTCTCCTGGGCACTGGAGGTGGGGAAGAGCCCCTTGTCAGTGGTTCATGGGCTCTCTTCCAAAGCTCCCCCTCATCCTGGACCATGCAGGCTCTGCAGTATATCATCCTACATGGGTGACGGGATTAAAAGGGGTTGAGAGGGGGGACTGCATGCTTTCCTTTTTCTTAAGATATGTGCTCAGAACTTGGTATATTTTAAAGTGGTCTGAAAGTCAGCTTTTCTACTTTGCTCTAAAATATTCCTCACAGCTTGAAAGCTACTATCCCAGATTTTTTTTTTTAGCAGGACATCACTGAAATGTTTAAACAAAGCACTTTGTCCTGCTATTCAGCTTCAAATCTGTATCCAAACTGGAGATAACAGTATATTTTGTTTGCATTCCAATGTTGATACATGTGTGTAAACACAGTGTAACAAGTGAAAAGGAGCTCTCTGTGAAGCTCTCTGTGCTTCAGGCACACAAACAGTTTAGAATAACTAATTAGAAGATGTTAACTAGTAATTTGTAAACAGACAATATTACTTATGCATAAAAGGAACTATGATAACTGTATGAGTAATAAAAAGTAGGAAGACACATTTTTATTGAATGTTATGCCGGAGTTTCAGATCACTTTAAAGCATATCTTTAGATTGTAACCTAGATAATATAGAACTTATGACAAACACTGAAATTGCACCCTACCTCCCCTTTCCCGGTCAGAGCCCCCTTCCCCTCTAAAAACAGCATCCTTACTCGCATACGTGTTATGATTGCCCATGTTTTGTTTTTTTTGGCTCGGATATTGCTGAAGTTACTTTTGTGGAAATATCTCTTCTTATTCCCTCTCTGTACTCTTTTCTAACTTAACCCAAGTGCGCCCTATATACATACATTTAGCCATGTTCTCCAGATAACAGAATGAATCTGATCTGAGGTCTGAGTGACGAGAAGGCACCGAGGGGGGGAGGGGCGCCGGGTCATGGCACCACAAGGACAGGCATGGTGGTGCAGCTCAGGGCCAGGCATGGTCATGGGCGTCCGCAGAAAATTTTCCAGGGGGGGGGGCAAAAAGTGGGGAGTAAAAAGCAAATTTGGGTTGCTGTTGTGTGGCGCGTGTAGTGCGCCAAAAAGTGGAGCTACGCGCCGAAAAATGGGTGTGGTCATGAACCAGAATGTGGGTGTGGTCGTGGGTGGAGACAAGTTTACATGAACTAAGCAATGGTGGGACATTAGATTAGGACAGTGGTGGCGAACCTTTTGGAGGTCGAGTGTCCAAACTGCAAAGTCACTTTACTATCACAAAGTGCCAACAGCAATTTAAACTAAATACAAACGTTTTAACTCATACATGAACATTATGGAAAATTAAGCTGAAAATAAACTGTGAAGATAAACAATTTCATCCATCGTACTCCTGAAAAAAATTATTCATTTTTTTTAGAACCTCCCAGTTTCATTTTCTGTTTTAAAAAGCGGAAAAAGTAGGTTTAATGCTATCGTCTTATATGATGATGATTCAGCTTTTTCCATAGTCTCGCAGTTAGCAATCGTGACCCCCAACAAGACAAATTCAGCAATCATGAGGCCCCCCCCCCCCCATCAAGACAAATTCAGCAATCATGAGGCCCCCAACATGACCAACTCAGCAATCATGAGGCCCCCAACAAGACAAATTCAGCAATCATGAGGCCCCCAACAAGACAAATTCAGCAATCATGAGGCCCCCAACAAGACAAATTCAGCAATCTTGAGGCCCCCAACACTCAAGAGGCCCCCAACAAGACAAAGTCAGTAACTATGAGGCCCGCAACAAGACAAATTCAGCAGTCATGAGGCACATAAATAGACAGCTTTTTACATAAATAGGCAGAATGCCCCCTTAATATGTAGACACCTCTCACCTGGCAGCAGTTCCCCAAAATACACTCAATCTGACAGCAGTGGTTCCCCAAAAATAGGTAGCCCCAGGTCTATAGGTGTCCCCAGAATAGGTGGCCAGCGGTATAGATGTCCCCAGAACTGGTAGCCAGGGGTAGAGATGTCCCCAGAACAGGTAGCCAGGGGTATATGTGCCCAGTATATGTAGGCAGGGGTATATGTCCCAGTATATGTAGCCAGGGGGATATGTCCCAGTATATGTAGGCAGGGGTATATGTCCCCAGAAAAAGTAGCCAGGGGGATATGTCCCAGTATATGTAGGCAGGGGTATATGTCCCAGTATATGTAGGCAGGGGTATATGTCCCAGTATATGTAGGCAGGGGGTATATGTCCCAGTATATGTAGCCAGGGGGATATGTCCCAGTATATGTAGCCAGGGGGATATGTCCCAGTATATGTAGGCAGGGGTATATGTCCCAGTATATGTAGGCAGGGGGTATATGTCCCAGTATGTGTAGGCAAGGGGTATATGTCCCAGTATATGTAGCCAGGGGGTATATGTCCCAGTATATGTAGCCAGGGGTATATGTCCCAGTATATGTAGCCAGGGGTATATGTCCCAGTATATGTAGGCAGGGGTATATGTCCCAGTATATGTAGGCAGGGGGTATATGTCCCAGTATATGTAGCCAGGGGGATATGTCCCAGTATCTGTAGCCAGGGGGATATGTCCCAGTATATGTAGGCAGGTGTATATGTCCCAGTATATGTAGGCAGGGGGTATATGTCTCAGTATATGTAGGCAGGGGTATATGTCCCAGTATATGTAGCCAGGGGTATATGTCCCAGTATATGTAGGCAGGGGTATATGTCCCAGTATATGTAGGCAGGGGTATATGTCCCAGTATATGTAGGCAGGGGTATATGTCCCAGTATATGTAGGCAGGGGTATATGTCCCAGTATATGTAGGCAGGGGTATATGTCCCAGTATATGTAGGCAGGGGTATATGTCCCAGTATATGTAGGCAGGGGTATATGTCCCAGTATATGTAGGCAGGGGTATATGTCCCAGTATATGTAGGCAGGGGGTATATGTCCCAGTATATGTAGGCAGGTGTATATGTCCCAGTATATGTAGGCAGGGGTATATGTCCCAGTATATGTAGGCAGGGGTATATGTCCCAGTATATGTAGGCAGGGGTATATGTCCCAGTATATGTAGGCAGGGGTATATGTCCCAGTATATGTAGGCAGGGGTATATGTCCCAGTATATGTAGGCAGGGGTATATGTCCCAGTATATGTAGGCAGGGGGATATGTCCCAGTATATGTAGCCAGGGGGATATGTCCCAGTATCTGTAGCCAGGGGGATATGTCCCAGTATATGTAGGCAGGTGTATATGTCCCAGTATATGTAGGCAGGGGGTATATGTCTCAGTATATGTAGGCAGGGGTATATGTCCCAGTATATGTAGGCAGGGGTATATGTCCCAGTATATGTAGGCAGGGGTATATGTCCCAGTATATGTAGGCAGGGGTATATGTCCCAGTATATGTAGGCAGGGGTATATGTCCCAGTATATGTAGGCAGGGGTATATGTCCCAGTATATGTAGGCAGGGGTATATGTCCCAGTATATGTAGGCAGGGGTATATGTCCCAGTATATGTAGGCAGGGGGTATATGTCCCAGTATATGTAGGCAGGTGTATATGTAGGCAGGGGTATATGTCCCAGTATATGTAGGCAGGGGTATATGTCCCAGTATATGTAGGCAGGGGTATATGTCCCAGTATATGTAGGCAGGGGTATATGTCCCAGTATATGTAGGCAGGGGTATATGTCCCAGTATATGTAGGCAGGGGTATATGTCCCAGTATATGTAGGCAGGGGTATATGTCCCAGTATATGTAGGCAGGGGGATATGTCCCCAGAAGAAGTGGCCATGTGTGCAGGAGGAGGGGAGCAGCGGAGAGAAGAGGGAGAGCTATGGGCACTCACCTTAGGGGGCTCTCCCTCCCTCTCTCGCTCTCCCCTCCGGAGTCCAGAATGAAGTGTGCAGCGGCTGGCAGCGGGCGGAACTTACCTCCTCTCGTCGCACGCGCCGGATGGATTAGCCGCTACTCTGGCTTGATCCAGACCAGAGTGCGGCACCAGAACTTCCGGCGCAGGAGCGAGAGGAGGTAAGTTCCGCCCGCTGCCAGCCGCTGCACACTTCATTCCGGAGGGGACAGCGAGGGAGAGAGAGCCCCCTAAGGTGAGGGAAGGGGGGGGGAGACGTCCGCCCTTCCCCACTCTGCCCATAGCTCTCTCTCTTCTCTGCGCTGTTCCCCTCCTGCTGGCTGCACGGGCACGCGGCCAGGGGGGGGCAGCGGGCGGCCAGGCTCGGGCAGATGCCCGGTTTTGCCATATGTGCGGACGCCCATGGGCATGGTGTGGAGCCAGGGGCGGACTGACCATTAGCGCATTCTGGCACGGACCGAGGGCCCGTGGTCAGGGGGGGGCCGCCAGAGAGCCCTGAGCACGAGGGGAGACAGCCAGCGAAGGAGGGCGATGGGCAGAGCAGCGGAGAAGGTGCGAAGTTCCCTCCCCTTCTCTCACCTTGGGGCCCCCGACACTTTACCAATTCTAGAGGGGAGAGCCAGGAAGGGGGGCCCAAAGGTGAGAGGAGGAGGGGAACCTCCCCCCTTCTCCGCTGCTATGCAAATCGCCCTCCTTCACTGGCTGTCTCCCCTCCTGGAGACACTACAAGCCTGGCTGCATATACTGGGGGCACCTATACGCCTGGCTATACCGGGGAGACCTATACACCTGGCTGCATATACTGGGGAGACCTATACCAGGTCTATAGGTGCCCCCAGTATATACAGCCAGGTCTATAGGTGCCCCCAGTATATGTAGCTAGGTCTATAAGTGCCCCCAGTATATGTAGTCAGGTGTATAAGTGCCCCCAGTATATGCAGCCAGGTATATAGGTCTCCCCAGTATATGCAGCCAGGTGTATAGGTGTCCCCAGTATAGCCAGGTCTATAGGTGCCCCCAGTATATGCAGCCAGGTGTATATGTGCCCCCAGTATATGTAGCCAGATGTATAGGTCTCCCCAGTATATGCAGCTAGGTGTATAGGTCTCCCCAGTATATGCAGCCAGGTGTATAGGTCTCCCCAGTATATGCAGCCAGGTGTATAGGTCTCCCCAGTATATGCAGCCAGGTGTATAGGTCTCCCCAGTATATGCAGCCACACCTGGCTGCATATACTGGGGAGACCTATACACCTGGCTGCATATACTGGGGAGACCTATACACCTGGCTGCATATACTGGGGAGACCTATACACCTGGCTGCATATACTGGGGAGACCTATACACCTAGCTGCATATACTGGGGAGACCTATACATCTGGCTACATATACTGGGGGCACATATACACCTGGCTGCATATACTGGGGGCACTTATACACCTAGCTACATATACTGGGGGCACCTATAGACCTGGCTATACTGGGGACACCTATACACCTGGCTGCATATACTGGGGAGACCTATATACCTGGCTGCATATACTGGGGGCACTTATACACCTGACTACATATACTGGGGGCACTTATAGACCTAGCTACATATACTGGGGGCACCTATAGACCTGGCTGTATATACTGGGGGCACCTATAGACCTGGCTATACTGGGGACACCTATACACCTGGCTACATATACTGGGGACACCTAAAGACCTGGCTATCTATACAGGAGACACCTATAGACCTAGATATCTATACAGGAGACACCTATAGACCTGGCTATCTGTACTGGGGACACCTATAGACCTGGCCATCTGTACTGGGGACACCTATAGGCCTGGCTACCTATTCTGGAGACACCTGTAGATCTGGCTACCTATACTGGGGACACCTATAGACCTGGCTATCTTAACTGGGGACATCTATAGACCTGGCTATCTTAACTGGGGACATCTATAGACCTGGCTATCTTACATGGGGACATCTATAGACCTGGCTATCTTACATGGGGACATCTATAGACCTGGTATCTATTCTGGGGACACCTGTAGACCAGGCTACTTATACTGGGGACACCTATAGACCTGGATACCTGCACTGGGAAAACCTATAGACCTGGTTACTTCCACTGGGGATACCTTTTGACCTGGTTACCTATACTGGGGGCACCTATTTTGGGGGAACTGCTGCCAAATTAACTATTTTTGGGGAACTGCTGCGGCCAGATTAAGTGTATTTTGAGAAACAGCTGCCAGATTATGTGTATTTTTGGGGAACCGCTGCCAGATTGTGTATAATGAGGGAACTGCTGCTTCCAGATTCTGTTTATTTTGGGGGAACCACTGCTGCTACATGTATTTTCGATGATCCGCTGCCAGATTATGCATATTTTGGGAAGCCGCTGCCAAATTATGTGTATTTGGGGGAACCGCTGCTGCCAGATAACGTCTATTTTGGGGGAACGACTGCCATATTATCTGTATTTTGGAAGAACCTCTGCCAAATTGCATGGATTTTCGGTGAAATGCTGTCAGATTACATGTATTTTGCGGGGAAACACTATGGCAGAGTTCAAACTTCCCCGGCAGACTTTTACACCACTGCTAAGGTCATGTATATTTTGCCCCACCCATATTCTGTTGCGTGACCACACCCATTTTTTGGCGCGCCGCACTTAGCGCGGCGCAGGGGTTTTTATCCGTATAAAATATAACATATTTACTGTTGTCAGTAAATTATTATATCTTAGTCTGTAAAACTATAACGTGAAAGGTGGGAAACACTGGTATGGGGGCCCCAAAATCTCCTATTGCCCGGGGGCCCCATGAGTTGTCAGTCCGCCCCTGTGTGGAGCACATGGTGCTGTGGCTTACAAGGGCAGGGCTCTCACCCTTTGTGTTATTCATTTTGTATTTTGCAATCTGTTATTAATTTTATAAGTCATGTTACATTTGTCACTGTAATTACCAATTCTGTACTATACCAGTGTTTATATTTGGTGTATACCATTGTCTGTATTATTATGTACCCCATGTTTATTTTCCCTACTTTGTACAGTGCCACGGAATATGCTGGCATTTTATAGATGTAATTTTACCAAATTAAAAAAAAAATTCAATTTTTTTAAAAATCGATTTTCTGAAAAACGTCAATGTCTTTCTGGAATTTAATTTTTTACTTGTTCCCACTATTCTCCCTAACATACCTAGCAGATAATAGCATGTATGGGGGCTTTGCTATTACCACTAAAGTCAGTGGTATTGAGAAGAGGGATTCTGCCTCGAATCAGGGGCATAACAATAAACCCTGCAAGGGATGCCTCCACAGGGGGGCCCAGAAGCCTCAGGGGGCCCAGTGGGGGAAAAAGTTTGAGAGACTGACAAGCAACTAAGGGCATGGAGAGAAAACATATTCTACTCTCATACCATTGTTATGTTGACTGCATGTGTCCACTACACAAATAAGGAATCATACACACTTTAGAATTTGTACACTTTCCCTGCTCCCTAGGGTTCGTAAAAAACATCTGTCTCACACTGCAGCAGTTCTGATGACTTCATGTACAACATTACAAACAAAGGATTCACAGTTGGAAAAAAAGTTGTAGACTGTCCCTCAGGAGAGATTCCTAGATTCTTAACTAACACACACACACACACACACACACACACACACACACACACACACACACACACACACACACACACACACACACACACACACACACACACACACACACACACACACACACACACACACACACACACACACACACACACACACACACACACACACACAGCTAGTGACCTTATGGTGTCTGATTAATGGACACAGTGGAATGGGTAAGATTGATGACTGACTGTCACTGCCTCATTAAGAGCTTGTGTCTTATACTGAGTCTAAGATCCTGTAATAACAGTATCAATCAGTAACATTCTGAATGCTTTGCCAAAGTTACGGTGAATACTATATCTTATGTTCAGCATGTCATTGTTGTTCCTCCATATAGCATGTGCTCTCATGTAGTAAAATAATACGGCTGTGTGTGTATGTATGTACTGAGAGCAGAGCTGCGACAAGTCCTTGTCGGCTACAAGGGGCTGTAGGAAGCCCCAGGTAAGTAGATCTGGGGGTAGCATAAATTGCCTGACATTTCCTTTAAGTCTAATGCTGGGTACACACGGTGCGTTCCCGCACTCGATGCTCCCCTCGATTCCTGGCCGCTCGATTATTTTTGAGCATTTTTGATCATGTTTCGATGATTGTTAGGTCGATTCTCATGTAAAGTATGCCAAATCGACCTAACAATCCATCGAAATGCGAATCGGACATGTCGGAAAAAATCGAGCGGCCGGGAATCGAGTGCGGGAAAGCACCGTGTGTACCCAGCATGAAGGTGGCCCAGGGCCGGCCGGCCCATGAGGCGGGGTGAAACGTTTGCCTCAGGCGGCGCTTCTGAGGGGGCGGCACCCGCCCGTCCGTGGGTGTGGAGTGCCGCCCGAGCTGGAGGGAATAGCGGGCAGGAAGGGGGTATTGGGCCTAGCGGCGGGGAGGGGGGGTCGGACCCCCCCCTCCCTCGCCTGGGTCCCCCGTCCTCCGCTCCCCTCCAGCTTGTTATGCGCGCTGGCTGGCTGCAGCTGTAAGAGGCAACGGGCGGGGATCACTCACCTCTTCCTCGTTCCAATGTGCGCTCCACTGACGTCACTTCCTGCGGCGTAGCAGGAAGTGACGTCAGTGGAGCGCAGGCTGAACGAGGAAGAGGTGAGTGATCCCCGCCCGTTGCCTCTTACAGCTGCAGCCAGCGCGCATAACAAGCTGGAGGGGAGCGGAGGACGGGGGACCCAGGCGAGGGAGGGGGGGGTCCGACCCCCCTTCCCGCCGCTAGCCCCAATACCCCCTTCCTGCCCGCTATCCCCTCCAGCTCGGGCGGCCCCCCCCACACCCACGGGGGGGGGGGGGGGGGGCGCAGCGGCGATTTCTTTAAAGTTTGCCTCAGGCGGCAAATGGTCTAGGGCCGGGCCTGAGGTGGCCATACATGGTGCAATTTTTCATTTTTTTTCCGATTAGATAATTTAGTTTGATTATTTCGTTAGATCGAATATAAAGCTTTTTCCAGCATGTCTGATCTGATTTTTCTCGAAAAAACGGGATAATCGTTCAAATTTCTTGATCGAAAAAAAAATATTTTTTACTTTCATTTGATTCGATCATTTAGATCAAATAAACGGTATAGTCAAACTTTTATTGTAACATGTATGGCCACCATAAGTGTTTTTCTCTGCATGGGGAAAACACATTGGTCCTCAGTTTTCCTGGGCAGAAAGCGCGGGGGGTGGGGGGAACCCCTTCCAAAGCTTCGCAGGGGGGCCCAGTGATGTCTAGTTACGCCCCTGCCTCAAATTCAAAATTTCTAGAAGGGATTAGGAATGTAGAATTACCAGACAGAATTTGGAATTAAAGGGAACCTGTACCGAGTAAAATTATTCAAAATAAAAACATGATGTACCTGCAAATGAATATAACATACTTAGCTTGCCGTCACTCCCTCTCAAAAGCTCACCATTTTCTTCTTACAACAATTCCTTTGAGTTCTGACAAGATTTTGTCAGAAATGAAATATTTCAGTTGTTATCAGTTATAACTGACTGAACAACTGATAAGCAAGGTAATGTCCATGTTTCCCTATGGCTCAAAATGGAGGAAGGAGAATTCCACTGATCACAGTGGAACAACAGGATGCAGGAGAGGAGAAAAAGATTGATTAGTAGACTACATGGGGCAGGGCTGGTTCAAGTAACAATTAGCCCTAGGACAAAATTAGCCTGGGGGCCCCCCAACAGACACCCCCGACCAAAAAGCGTCATTAGAGGCCCTTTGTTGCAGCCAACTTAACAGACTCTGAAGAGTCCCTGGGGAGTAACTGTTAAGATGGAGGTGGGACACTTTGGGGGCCCCTACAGGCTCTGGGGCCCTGGGGCAATTGCCCATTTTTTCCTATTGTAGCTCCGGCCCTGACATGGGGAGTAAGTATGACGTGTGTATGTTTAGTTTGATTTTTAATTTTCAGTTCTGGTTTGCTTAAAGTTGGAATCGAGAGTTTCAGCAATTCCAACCATTCCTACTTATGTGGAGTTTGGTACATGTAGATTTGGGAAAGACATTTGATAAACACAATTCAAACATAGCTGGCACTGAATGCATGCTAAGACATCCCTTGGTATATTGCGCAGAAGGAATTTCGGTTTCTGTAGACCACATGTGTTAAACTCTGGCCCGCGGGCCAAATTTGGCCTGCAGCGCCAGAAAACTTGGCCCGCCAGTGCTTTTTAAATTAACATTGCGTTTGGCCCGCGGCGCTTTTAAATTGGCCCGCCAGCAGGTTCACTATTGCAAATAAAATCTGGCATGCGGCTTTGCTAGTTAGCGGCTCCCCGCCCGACATCCTTACTCACACTGGTAGCCGGCCCCTTTCCTATCGTCACCCTTGCTCCGCCCACCTTCTCCTCGCACAAGTGATAGAGCATGGCTACACTCTGTCACTCTCTCTTGGTCCGCCTCCCGACGTCTGTCTTTCCACCATGGGCCACGCGATGCGGCTGGGTGAAGCTCTGTTAGCAAACTGGTAAGAGCAGCGGGCATATTACAGCAGTGCTGGACAAATTTAGTGTTTTATTTATAGGGCTGGACGCCTGTGGTTATATATTTCAAGGTGTTGGGCACCTGTGCTGACATGTTTACAGGTGCTGGGCACCTGGGGCGACATTAGTATTGCTGGGCCACATTTGGAGATGTGCTGGACACCAGGGGCAGCATGGATGCCATTTTAAGAGATGCTGGGACGGCGTAGTGAGACTCTGGATGCCATCTTGAGAGGTTCTGGGCAGCACAGTGACAGTCTGGACGCCATCTTGAGATGTGCTGGGGCTGCATGGTGAGAGCCTGGAAGCCATCTTGAGAGCCAGGATGCATGTAAAGACGTGCTGGGGATGCATGGTGACAGCCTGGGTGCCATGGTGAGAGATGCTGGGGCTGCATGGTGAGAACCTGGACGCCATCTTGAGAGAGGCTGGGGGGCTGCTTGGTGATAGGGCCTGGGGCTGCATTGTGAGAGCCTGGATGCAATGTTAAAGGAAATGCCAGGCAAATAAACCTACCTATGCCTAGCTACCTATACTGGAGCACCTGCTATGCCTGTCTACCTATACTAGGGCACCTGCTATTATTATTATTATTATTGATTTATAAAGAGCCAACATATTCCGTGGCGCTGTACAAAGTAAGAAACAAACATGGGGTACATAATACAGACAATGGTGTACACTAATATACAAGATACATAATAAGTGACAACATACAAAAAAATGATACAGCATACAGAGTACAAAATACAGAAGTGGTAATGACAGTGATAAAAGTAACATGATGAATAAAATGTATAATGATTTCCAAGACACAAAAGGGGGTGAGAGCCCTGCCCTTGTGAGCTTACAATCTAAAGGGAATGGGGGGGAAACAAGAGGAGGGGTAGTATACGATAAAATATATAAAGGCAGTGTGTTTTAGGATACCTAGTAGGAGTGCAATTTGGTCTTAGGACAAAGGGAAGTGGCCTAGGGTAGCGCATATGCTTGTCGGAACAAATGAGTTTTTAGAGAGCGTTTAAAAGTAACAAAGGTTGGTGAGTGACGAATGTGTTGTGGGAGAGGATTCCAGAGAAGGGGTGAAGCGCGTGCAAAATCTTGTAAGCGGGAATGTGAGGAGGTGATTCTAGAGGAGAACAACAGAAGATCGTGTGCAGATCTGAGATTGCGATTGGGTTTGTATCTGGAAATGAGTGATGATATGTACCGGGGAGAGAGATTGTGGAGAGCTTTGTAGATTAGGGTTAGGAGTTTGAACTGGATCCTCTGGTTAATTGGCAGCCAGTGAAGAGCTTGACAGAGAGGGTCAGCTGAGGAAGATCGTGAAGAAAGATGAATGAGACGAGCAGCTGAGTTCAGTACCGACTAGAGCGGGGCCAGTTTGTTATGCCTAGCTACCTATACTGGAGCACCTAGTATGCCTGGCTACCTATATTGGAGCACCTGCTATACCTGGTTACCTGTACTGGAGCACCTGCTATACCTGGCTACCTATACTGGGGCACCTGCTATGCCTGGCTACCTATACTGGGGCACCTGCTATGTCTGGCTACCTATACTGGGGCACCTGCTATGCCTGGATACCTATACTGGGGCACCTGCTATGCCTGGATACCTATACTGGGGCACCTGCTATGCCTATCTATCTATCCTGGGAAACCTATGCCTGGCTAACCTATACTGGGGCACCTCCTATGCCTGGCTACCTATACTGGGGCACCTGCTATGCCTGGCTACCTATACTGGGGCACCTTCTATGCCTGGCTACCTATACTGGGGCACCTGCTATGCCTGGATACCTATACTGGGGCACCTGCTATGCCTGGATACCTATACTGGGGCACCTGCTATGCCTATCTATCTATCCTGGGAAACCTATGCCTGGCTAACCTATACTGGGGCACCTCCTATGCCTGGCTACCTATACTGGGGCACCTGCTATGCCTGGCTACCTATACTGGGGCACCTCCTATGCCTGGCTACCTATACTGGGGCACCTGCTATGCCTGGCTACCTATACTGGGGCACCTTCTATGCCTGGCTACCTATACTGGGGCACCTGCTATGCCTGGATACCTATACTGGGGCACCTGCTATGCCTAGATACCTATACTGGGACACCTGCTATGCCTGGCTACCTATACTGGGGCACCTGCTATGCCTAGCTATCTATCCTGGGAAACCTATACCTGGCTACCTATACTGGGGCACTTGCTATGGCTGGCTACCTATACTGAGGCACCTGCTATGCCTGGCTACCTATACTGGGGAACCTGCTATGCCTAGCTATCTATCCTGGGAAACCTATGCCGGGCTAACTTATACTGGGGCACCTGCTATGCCTGGCTACCAATACTGGGGCACCTCCTATGCCTGGATACCTATACTGGGGCACCTGCCAAGCCTGGCTACCTATACTGGGGCACCTGCTATGCCTGGCTACCTATACTGGGGCACCTGCTATGCCTGGCTATATATCCTGGGAAACCTATACCTGGCTACCTATACTGGGGCACTTGCTATGCTTGGCTACCTATACTGGGGCACCTGCTATGCCAGGCTACCTATACTGGGGCTCCTGCTATGCCTGGCCACCTATACTGGGGCACCTGCTATGCCTGGATACCTATACTGGGGCACCTGCCAAGCCTGGCTACCTATACTGGGGCACCTGCTATGCCTAGCTACCTATACTGGAGCACCTGCTATGCCTAGCTATCTATCCTGGGAAACCTATACCTGGCTACCTATACTGGGGCACTTGCTATGCCTGGCTACCTATACTGGGGCACCTGCTATGCCTGGCTACTTATACTGGGGCACCTGCTATGCCTGGCTACCTATACTGGGGCACCTGCTATGCCTGGCTACCTATACTGGGGCACCTGCTATGCCTGGCTACCTATACTGGGGCACCTGCTATGCCTGGCTACCTATACTGGGGCACCTGCTATGCCTAGCTACCTATACTGGAGCACCTGCTATGCCTGTCTACCTATACTGGGGCACCTACTATGCCTGGCTACCTATATTGGAGCACCTGCTATACCTGGCTACCTATACTGGAGCACCTGCTATACCTGGCTACCTATAGCCAGGTATAGCCTGGCTACCTATACTGGGGCACCTGCTATGCCTGGCTACCTACACTGGGGCACCTGCTATGCCTGGCTACCTATACTGGGGCACCTTCTATGCCTGGCTACCTATACTGGGGCACCTGCCATGCCTGGATACCTATACTGGGGCACCTGCTATGCCTGGATACCTATACTGGGGCACCTGCCAAGCCGGGCTACCTATACTGGGGCACCTGTTATGCCTGGCTACCTATACTTAAGCACCTGCCAAGCCTGGCTACCTATACTGGGGCGTGTAGTGTTGGTGGTGGTATAGTGGTTAAGTGAGTTACCTACCACACACTCAGACCTGTGTTCTATTCCCAGTCAATGTGAGTTGGCTTTTGACATGCTACAAATCCTTAAGCAAGCTAATTTTTCTCTTGGATACATCATAATGGTACATGCTAGGCTGGCTTCAGCATGTAGTGTTGGTGGTGGTATAGTGGTTAAGTGAGTTACCTACCACACACTCAGACCTGGGTTCTATTCCCAGCCAAGGTATGTAAGCTGGCTTTTGAAATACTACAATTCCCTGGAAGATGAGACCCTTCCGGGAGGGAGGGAAGAGGGATTACACTTCCTGATAGTGTAAAGTAGTGTAGGCCTGCAATTAAACATTTAATGAGATTTCTGGCCTTAAAACACTGCTTATTATTAAATCCAGAATTTTTCCTGGGACTTTTGATGTGCATTTTACTCAACCATGTCTAGCTCCAGGTATTAGACACTTTGAAACATCGTTTCTATCATTTTTGTAGTCAGCAGAAATTTTTCAAAATGTTTAATTTCGCCTCCCCATTGAAGTCTATTGTGGTTAGCGAAAGTTTGTGCGAACCGAACCTTCCGCGAAAGTTCGCGAACCAAATCGGAGGTTCGCGACATCTCTAGTGGGGGCAACATCGCTGTGGTCACTTCTGCAGTTGTACCATCATATACACTTGCGACTACTAGTGTGTTAACCATACAAAGACACATATAGGATTAGAAAGTTTAGCAAATATTTTAAAACAATGAACACTGGCTAAATTAACAATACTAACTTTATTTGGCAGTACATTGTGGAGGTTATACAGATGGATCATCAGTGCTACCAACTGTTTTCCTGCTGGAACTCACCAACAGGGAGATAGTAATGCAGGAGGAGGAGGAAGAGCAGGCATTCTTCCAACATCAGTTCCAATGCCAGAGGACAAGATATTCTGTCAAAGAGAGAGAGAATCCCAGGATTAGAGATGTAGCGAACGGTTCGCCGGCGAACGGTTCCAGGTGAACTTTGGGGGTTCGCGTTCGCCTGGACCAAGCGAACTTTTGCGGAAGTTCGATTCGCCCCATAATGCACTATGAGGGTCAACTTTGACCCTCTGCATCACAGTCAGCAGGCACATTGTAGCCATTCAGGCTACACTAAGCCCTGGAGCCCCACCCTCCCTTATATAAGGCAGGTTTGCTGGCCATTACACTCACTCGTGTGCCTGCTAGAGACAGACTAGGGACAGCTGCTGCAGACTTGTTCTCCTAGGGAAAGATTAGTTAGGCTCTTGGTCTTGGCTTGCTCCTGGCTGATTGTTATTGCTAAAATAGCACCCCTCAACAGCTCTTTTGAGAGATAATGTTTTCCAGATGTGTTTTTTTTTTGTGTGTGTGTTGCTCACTGACATTATACAGCCCTATCTGTTGCAGCTGGACCTTGGTAATTGTTATTACTGTGCCAGCCAGGCCCTGCCTAACTATCTATACTGGGACACCTACCTATGCCTACCTAACTACTGGGGCACTTACTTACCTATACGGGGACACCTACCTACCTACCTATACTAGGGGACCTACCTATGCCTACCTACCTATACTGGGTCTCCTACCTATGCCTAGCTAACTACTGGGTCTCCTACCTATGTCTAGCTAACTACTGAGGCACCTACCTATGCCTACCTACCTATACTGGGACTCCTACCTATGCCTACCTACCTATACTGGGACTCCTACCTATGCCTAGCTAACTACTGGGACACCTACCTATGCCTACCTACACTGAGACTCCTACCTATGCCTACCTACCTATACTGGGACTCCTACCTATGCCTAGCTAACTACTGGGACACCTACATATGCCTACCTACCTATACTGGGACTCCTACCTATGCCTACCTACCTATACTGGGTCTCCTACCTATGTCTAGCTAACTACTGAGGCACCTACCTATGCCTGCCTGCCTACCTATACTGGGACTCCTACCTATGCCTACCTACCTATACTGGGACTCCTACCTATGCCTACCTACCTATACTGGGACTCCTACCTATGCCTAGCTAACTACTGGGACACCTACTTATGCCTACCTACATACAAGAAGATAATAAGGTCATTGCTTCATTGTGGACAGACCAAATTTGATCAGCTGGACAGTCACTGTTGTTCTATCATTGAGCTACCACAGCCCGGCGACCATATGGGCTTGAAAACCGCCACGGCCTGCACTCTCGCCATGGTGCGCACCAGTCCAGCACGGCTGTCACTACACAAACAGCTGTTTGCGGTGCATTACACAGTGAATTTAGTGCGTCAGTGTGAAGCAGAACTCTAATTACACTCCCTGATTGATGTATACACATGCAAGATGTTTGAAAGCACTTTAGGCCTGCAATTTAGCATTCAATGTGATTTCTGCCCTTAAAACGCTGCTTTGCGTCAAATCCAGATTTTTCCCCGGGACTTTGGGCATGTATCCCACTCCGCCATGCCCCCCTCCAGGTGTTAGACCCCTTGAAACATGTTTTCCATCACTTTTGTGGCCAGCATAATTTTTTTTTTTCAAAGTTCGCATCCCCATTGAAGTCTATTGCGGTTCGCAAACTTTTCCGCGAACCGAACCTTCCCCGAAGGTTCGCGAACCGGGTTCGCGAACCGAAAATCGGAGGTTCGCGACATCTCTACCCAGGATTCTTCATTTGGATTCAATCTGTCAAAATATAGTGTTAGAGGGATTATGAGACTACATTAAGATGTAAATTTAAAGATTGACATGTTGTCCTCAAAGTCACCTAAAATGTAAAGTGCATATAAAGATTTTAATCCCTATATTTATTGCACAGTGATCTGTGCATACATGGGGATCTTCCTATGCCATTTTCCCCAATGACTTCAATTGGATTCAAATTTGGCTCCTGAACGAGCCTGAAAATTAGACCAATTTGGGAAAACTGCTGTTGAATCAAAAGGAAGGAAATTCATCTTCTCCAACCCTGTTCACTAACCTTCCTAAAACAGTACCCACCCCTAACCTCTAACCTTAAAGGACAACTGAAGAGAGATGTAAATGGAGTCTGCCATGTTTTTTTTCTTTTAAGCAATAACAGTTTCCTGGCAGCCCTGCTGGTCTGTTTGGCTACAGAAGTGTCTGAATCACATCAGAAACAAGCATGCAGCCAATCTGTCAGATCTGACAATAATGTCAGAAACACCTGAAATGCTGCATGCTTGTTCAGGGTCTATAGCTGAAAGTATTGGAGGCAAATGAACAGCAGGACAGCCAGGCAACCAGTATTGCTTAAAAGGAAATAAACATGACAGCCTTCATATACCTCTCTCTTCAGTTGTCCTTTAACCCATTCTCACCTTCTTCGGTCTTTGTTTCCAGATTTAGGTAAGTAATAGTCTAGTCATGGATTTAAATAACTGAGTACACTCCATTTTATTTTTCTGCAATTGTACAAACTTTTTAATGCATTCCTAAAATATTTGCTGTTTTATCTCTAGTTTTGCATTAGCCTTCTTTGCAAGGGTTATCCTTTTTGAAAACAGAAGCTGGGAATAAATGTGCCATCTCAAAAGGTTTTAGGAAAGGAATTTAGTTGTCATATCAGTCAAACTAATTGAGTGGTGTTAAGCTGGAAAGAGTATTAAAGAAAAGTGCTACAATCAAACCAAAATTTCAGAGAGGTCAGGCCAAATAAACTCTTAAAAAGTAACTGTCAGGCTGCAGAAGCTAATTTAAACCTCTATTCTCCTGTGTTAAACAGTTTAGAAGGAAGCCAAAAAGGCAATACTGTAGTTAAAAATCTCTCTTACATTTGATGTGTGCTTATCATCAAAGCTGTTAGACCTAAGCTCTTAAGAGGACGCAAGCCGCATACCATACTGCAAAGCATTCTGGGGCCCTCCCCTCGGCTGCTAATGAGAAGTTACAGGATCAAGTTTCAGCAGCTTGTAACTCAGTCCAGCGCACAGCACTGATAAATCTCCGGGCAGAGTACACTGCAGGAGTCCGCTATTGTTCCTAGCCACATGGCTAATTAATATTCACTGCACACTAGTGTTATTCAGTACGAGCTTTTATGTGATCAAGAAGCAGGCAGGACATGACGACCCATTTGGCTTCATAGGAGACAGACAAACATGGAACCTGCCATGAGCTGTCAGGAGCATCAATCTCTGCATATACTATATGCAAATTCTGTGAAGTACAAACGTGGACAGTGAAATGCATATGTAATGTAAGTACAGCCAATATTTAGCTACTGATATATGTTTATTTTCTCTGAGACCCCATACCTAACAGCCCTCTTTAAGCTCCAATAAAACCTGGGCGAATATGATATAATCTTGTGTTTCTGGGCTACAATAAATTTTAAAAACTATAAACGTTTGCAATGTACCTTTTAACACAGTACAAGTAGTCCTCGATTAACAAACAAGATAGGGACTGTAGGTTTGTTCTTAACCTGAATCCGTTCTTAAGTCAGAACGCTGTGCTATCTCTGTCCCCTTTGCCTCCATTGTCCTCCTCTGTGCCTCTCTGTCTCCCTCTATGCCCATTTGTCCCCTTCAGTGTCTTTGTTCTCCCTCTGTGCTCGTTTGACCCCCCTCTGTGTCTCTATGTCCTCTCCTCTGTTTGTACCCCCTCTGTGCCTCTGTTTGTACCCCTTCTGTGCCTCTGATTGTACCACCTAAGCCTTTGTACCCCTTCTGTGCCTCTGTACCCCCGTTTGTATACCCCAGTGCCTTTTTGTGCCTCTTTACCCTCTATGCACCTCTGTTTGTACCCCTTGTGCCTCTGTACCCCCTCTGTTTGTACCCCTTGTGCCTAAAGTTGTACCCCCTTGTGCCTCTTTACCTGCTCTCTGCCTCTGTTTTTACCCCAATGTGCCCCGCTTTTTCCCCTCGCTCTCTGCCTCTGTCCCCTATGGACTCACCTTCAAGCCCAAGTCCAACGCTGTCTATCGTCCTCTCTCCGCCTCCTGCTCACTTAAGCCGTGTACAACACTGCTAGATGCAGCATCTCATTGCTTCCTGTATGTCATGTGACATACAGGAACCTGTATGTCACATGACATACAGGAAGCAAATGGATGCTGCATCTAGCGGTGCTGTACGTGGCTATAGGGAGCAAAAGGCGGAGAGCCGAGAGTCCAACACTGTTGCGGGACATGTGCAGGCACTCGGGGGAAGGTTGAAGCCGCTTCTTCAAAGTTCCCCACGGGGAAATGACGTCATTGTGACGGGATTGGTCCGTTCAGCCGTTCATAACGGCGGGTCGTTCGTATATCAGGCGTTCTTAAATCAGCAACTTTTTTTAAAAACAATTTTGTGGGGTGGCGGTGGGGGTCATTTATTAAGTCATGGAAAATGAAAATAAAAAAACAAAAGCATTAAAAATCTGCTATATTAGGGTTAAAGGAAATCTCTTACCTCAAAAAGGACATACGACTTGAACGAGGTAAGTGGGTGACGGCAAAATCGCTGTAGTCACTGTAGAAACAAGTTTTTAATAGAAAACTTAGAAACATCGCATTTCAAGGGTCTTTGCATACTACATCTGGTTAAGTAACAGTGTCTAAACAGAAAGATTCACAAACAGGCTCATGGTAAAAAATATTTTTGAATTGTGGTATGCATAAAATCAATAAACTTGATCGTATGAAGACACAAAGTGTGAGGCCAATATAATATGCGTGTACACGCCACTATGTCCAGAGGAAGCACAGACCAATGTGTAGTGTGCGCTAGACTGACAACAATGTGTGGTGTGCACAAAGAATAAACAAATACTTATATGGGTCATTAACCACTTCGGTACCAGTGGTCTCTAGCCCCTTAAAGAGACACTAAAGCGGAAAAAAAAATTATGATATTATGATTTGTATGTGTAGTACAGCTAAGAAATAAAACATTAAGATCAGATACATCAGTCTAATTGTTTCCAGTACAGGAAGAGTTAAGAAACTCCAGTTGTTATCTCTATGCAAAAAAAGCCATTAATCTCTACGACTTTCAAAGTCGTGGAGAGGGCTGTTTTCTGACTTTTATTATCTCAACTGTTAGTTAACTATTTACTTTTTCTCTGCCAGAGGAGAGGTCATTAGTTCACAGACTGCTCTGAAAGAATCATTTTGAATGCTGAGTGTTGTGTAATCTGCACATATTAGAGAATGATGCAATGTTAGAAAAAACACTATATACCTGAAAATAAAAATATGAGAATATTTTCTTTGCTGCTAATCTTCTAGTAATTATTCATAGTACACAACCAATTCATTATATCATATATATTTTTTTTCGCTTCAGTGTCTCTTTAAAGACTCACACTCTCCCATCACTGATACTCACTTACTCTGCTGTCACTATGACGGCAGAGCTCTGTGAGCTGGTCAGGAGCCGATTTCATTGGCTCCTAACCCTGTGATCACTGCCTTTGATCAATGTGAGCCAAGTGGCTCACAGTGATCACGGGGTTAGGAGCGAATGAAATTGGCTCCTGACCGACTCATGGAGCTCTGCTGCCATACCAACAGCAGGATGAGTGAGCTGTAGTGGCGGGAGAGCAGTATGATTGGTGGTAGCGTGCAGCGGGGAAGTTGAAATCTATGCCCTGGCAGGGATAAGAGCTCCCAAACAGGTAATAGATTTCAACTAGCGGGGGCCGGAAGCTGTTAAGAAACTATTAAATGAATAATAAACATAAAAATAAATTGACATAATGGTCGAGGGTGGAGCTGACTATGAAGGAGTTAGGAAGTGATTCTCCAAGCTCCTGGCTCAACATGGTGTTGAGAGGTGCTACCTTAATTTAAGTGACAGCAACATAAAATAACAATGAAGTAATATACTGTACAGTGCATGTTACTCTTTTCCTGCACGTGTATGGCCAGGGTGCATCAGGCATCGTATTGGAGGAGTGTAGAGGAAAGAGCACAGGACGAGCACTCCACCATTCAAATCAGTGCACACTCCTCCATTCGTCACTGCCATTAATGTCTGTGTGTGCAGGAATATCCCTGGCCACTTGAGCAGGATTGCAGCAGTGACATCAGGGCCAGCGTTTCCTATTTAGCCTGTGTGAGGCTCACGCTGTGTTCCAAGATGCTACTAGTGGGTGTCATATAGATGAGACAGCGTGAGCATCACATAGGCTGAATAGGAAACCCCAGCGCTGACGTCAACTCTGTGATTCTGTTCAAGTGGCTGGGGGCATTCCTGCACCACGGTCATTAATGGCGGTGACGAATGGCGCACTTATTTGAATGGTGAAGCACTCGTCCTGCGCTCTCTCCTCTACTCTCCTCTGATACAATGTCTGATGCAACCTGGCCACCCACGTGCAGGGAAAGAGGGACCCACCAGCCCGATCATCTTCAGAAGTGTGCCATGTCTGACTCTGCAGGCGCTGTTCCTGCACTCAGGCCGCTCACACGGGGGCACAAAACAGGTGAGCACAGACTACTCCATGCAGGCAGCCACTGCTACTTGCTTCACTCCACTCTGCAAGCATGGGGGGGCATCTACTGCACCTGGCTGTCTAATACAGGGGGCACATCTGGCTAAGGAGGGGGGTGCCTAATATAGTGAGCACGTATGACTATGGTGGAAATGCCTAATACAGGGGGCAGAGCTGACTAACGACAGGGATTCCTATCATACAGGGCACATCTAGCTATGGTGGAGATGCCTAATACAGGGGGCAGAGCTGGATAAAGGAGGGGGATTCTAGTTATAGGGGGCACATCTGGCTATGGGGGGGGGGCTAATACAGGGGGCACATCTGGCTATTTATACTGAGTAGGGGTGATGCTTCCTACTAAATGCACACCTTGCTATTTATATAATGGAGGGGGCTATAGTGGGAAGGGGGCTTATAGGTGAGTCAATAACTTTTTCCTGGTTTTTGAAAGAACGGTGGGTACCTCGGCTTATACACAGGCACATGTATAAATCCTCCCTAGCCCACTCGCCCGGCTGCTGCACCCTCCCCTCACTAGATTTGCGGTGGCCCATGCCCCCATCCCCGTGGAACGGTCCGTTTCTTCACTAGTGTGAAGAAACTTTCCGTTTCCCATTGCCCCCAATGCTGCTGCATTTTTGTCCGGATCTGTTTCCCTAAACAGAATGGGCCTGCAGCAATTTTTTAGGTCTGGGGACTGGAACGTAAGGAACGTATCCGTACCAACGGACGCATGTAAATGGATCCATGGGTTAACATTGGATCCATTCACATCCATTCCGTTTTTGTACAGTTTACGTTCCGGAAAAAAAACGCTAATGTGAACTCGGCCTAAATCAGTTGTTCTGTTATAACTGAAGTGATAACTGATTTTAAAAGTAATGTCCATGTTTTCCTATGGCACAGTTCCCACTATACGTGTTTTAAAGCAGTGTTTCTCAAAATTTTTTTGGTATGTACCCCTTTTAAAACCCTGTAGGCACCAAGTACCCCCTAGCATAGTAAACATTATCACAAGTACCCCTTGAAAAAAATATATTAAATCGTAGTATATGATAATTGGTTCTAAACCATATCCAAGCATTTAATATTTCTTTTAATTAGCTAAAACACTAATTTTTAAATAAGATTTATCATTTTCTAAAACTCTAAATTTGTTATTTTTGATTAAGTATATCAAGCCCGAGTACCCCCTGGAACCATCAGAAGTACCCCCTGGGGTACGCGTACCACACGTTGAGAAACTAGGTTTTAAAGGACCACTACCGGAAAACACTTCATTTTTAATCACCCCCATAGTAGTTACATCAATGATACAGAAGCTTCAGTGTGTAATTATTTTCATTATCTTGCATGTACCTTTAAATATCCTCATATCACTATGTCCTGTAGCGTCAGCTCAGGCACTAAACGCTGACGGACTTCTGCAAGTAGATATACAGCATAGGGGAAGCCTAGGCAGGTAAACTTTCGGTTTAATCACAAACCCCCCTTCCTCGCTTTTGCCCTGTTCTCCACAAACCAACCCTGTGAAAACTTTCGCTGTCACCTCTGTCCATCCAGCGCGGTTACTTCAAAAGGACCCTCCGCATTCTCTGCCCTGCCGGCATTTGAGGAGACAGCGCTCCCCCATATACGGCTGTGCAGAATGCGATCGCCGCTGTCCTGCTTCTGCTGTGATGGCTGGGCAATGAGTCGCTCTCCCTGTCAGTGTAATCACCGCTGCTCATTTGCGTATACGGGGAGGAGTGATGTCTTAACGCTGACGGGGGGGGCGGGATTAAACCGACGGTTAGTTTACCTGCCTAGGCTTCCCCTATGCTGTATTTCTACTTGCAGAAGTCCGTCAGCGTTTAGTGCCTGGGCTGACGCTACAGAACATAGTGATATGAGGATATTTAAAGGTACATGCAAGATCATGAAAATAATTACACACTGAAGCTTCTGTATCATTGATGTAACTACTATGGGGGTGATTAAAAACAAAGCGTTTCCCGGTAGTGGTCCTTTAAAGAGACTCTGAAGTCTCATAAAATTCCCCTTTTTATTTTAACATCTCTTTTACATGCCTGCCCTAACTAAAACGCTGCATCCCTGCGGCTGAACACTGAGTAAATCCCCACAAACTCTCCCCCACAAAATCCACGACTTTCTTGGTCATGGATTTTGCAGCTGGAGGAGGTGGAGCTTTCAGCCGCAGCTCTGCCTCCATGCTCGTACAATCCGTGCGTATCTCCGCCTCTCCCCCTCCCAGTGAGAAAAAGACTGAGAGAGGCGGGCGGAGGCGGCGATCCGCGCTGATAGACGCGTGGAGAGGCAAAGCTACAGCCAAAAGCCCTGCCTCTGATGGAAGCACTCCCTGCAATGTGCCCCGGGGAGTTTGGGGGGATTTAGTTAGTGTTCAGCCGCGTTGATGCAGCATTTTAGTTAGGGCAGTGATGTAAAAGATTTTTAAAATAAAAAGGTGAATTTTATGAGGCTTCAGAGTCTCTTTAAAGAGACTCCGTAACAAAAATTGCATCCTGTTTTTTATCATCCTACAAGTTCCAAAAGCTATTCTAATGTGTTCTGGCTTACTGCAGCACGTTCTACTATCACCATCTCTGTAATAAATCAACTTATCTTTCTCTTGTCAGACTTGTCAGGCCTGTGTCTGGAAGGCTGCCAAGTTCTTCAGTGTTGTGGTTCTGTGATGCATCTCCCCCATCCAGGCCCCTCTCTGCACACTGCCTGTGTATTATTTAGATTAGAGCAGCTTCTCTCTTCTCTCTTATTTTTTTACAAGCTGGATAAATGCTCCTCTGAGCTGGCTGGGCTTTCACATACTGAGGAATTACAGACAAGGGCAAAGCTGTCTGCACTCTGCAGGAAGAAACAGCCTGACACTTCAGTAGAAGATAGCTGCAGGGGGAAAGAAACACACAAATGATCTCTTGAGATTCAAAAGGAAGGCTGTATACAGCTATGTGTGGACATACTGTACATCAATCTACTTCCTGTTTTGGTGGCCATTTTGTTTGTTTATAAACAAACTTTTTAAAACTGTTTTTAACCACTTTTAATGCGGCGAGGAGCGGCGAAATTGTGACAGAGGGTAATAGGAGATGTCCCCTAACACACTAGTATGTTTACTTTTGTGCGATTTTAACAATACAGATTCTCTTTAAAGGAGTGCTATGGTGAAAAATTGTAAAATTTAAGAAGTACGTTTTTTCCAGAGTAAAATGAGCCATAAATTACTTTTCTCATATGTTGCTGTCACTTACAGCAGGTAGTAGAAATCTGACAAAAGCGACAGGTTTTGGACTAGTCCATCTCTTCATGAGGGATTCTGAAAGATTTATTTATTTTCAAAGGCACTTAGTGAATGGCAGTTGCTCGGTCCAACTGCCAAAAACTGTGTAGCAAGCAGGGAAGCTGGTCAGAATCACTGTTTAAATCCTTTTTAGGGAATCTTTTTATAAAGAATAAAAGCCTTGCTGAGAATCCCCTATGAAGAGATGGACTAGTCCAAAACCTGTCAGATCTCTACTACCTACTGTAAGTGACAGCAACATAGGAGAAAAGTAATGTATAGCTCAAACGTACTTATTTGTCTATGTTTGCACATATTTTAAATTTTACAATTTTTCGCCATAGTGCCCCTTTAACTGAAATCTTTTTCACAATGTACTGCTGTGGAGAAAAAAAAATACGTACAAAATGATTAAGTATAAACGGGGCCTACACTGAGAAGGATATGGATTTTTCCTTTTAAAATAATACCAGTTTCCTGACTCTCCTGCTGATCCTGTGTTTTTAATATTTTTAGCCACAGCCCCTCAACAAGCATACAGATCAGGTGCTCTGACTGAAGTCAGACTGGATTAGCTGCATGCTTGTTTTAGGTGTGTGATTCAGCCACTACTGCACCTAAAGAGATAAGCAGGACAGACAGGCAACTGGTATTGTTTAAAAGGAAACATCCATATCCCTCTCAGTTTAGGTTCCCTTTAAAAACACTAGCCGTTGTAATTAGCGATAGGGCTATATAGTGGGTTTCAGGCCTAACACAGGTTTTCACAGAAGAGCTACTCCCCATTACTGTGAGTGCTGGAGAGTGGGTGTGGTGAATGGGGCTTACCGAGGGTTAGGAAAGGAGAGCAGAGGCTGATGTAGGGCATCGGGGGCATTGGGAGAGTTAAGCTGGACATACACTTATAGATTGCCACCCGATGTGGCAAAAACAATAGATTCCTCTCTGGAACAGTTGAATTCTTACCACACACTGCACATCGCTTTTCAGTTAAGTCTGCTGATCTACCACCGCTCTTGCCCTTCCCTAAATTGACCTAGATGTTCCACCCTGTCTGATTGTTCGACTTTCGTTCAATTATGACCAAATTGTGAAAGTATCAATTGATGGAACATTGTCACGGAGTATATTCCCAGAAGATCGATTGAGTCAGAAATAAATTGATTTTCCCCAGATTTTATCACTTTCAGATTGACGCCCCAAGATGACCGCTGAATCGTAATTTTGGTTGATTTCCAGACCAAATCGATCAAACATAGATTGTTTCAGACAGAAAGATCTTGCTAGAAAGGGGGAGAACAGCAGTAGATTAGAGGCTGATAGACAGACCCCCTCCAAGTCTTCACTGGGCACCGGGTAGCATGTTGGCATCCTGTCTGGCACCACGCATGCTACTCGGTACTGCAGATTTTTTTTTATAGAATTCAATGTGATATCTATAAAACAACACTCTACAATATGTGACAGTAATAGATCTCCCTTTGATCAGAGCGGGAAGTACCTGTTGGTCAGTGGGAGAGGACACTGGGGTCTGATGTCAGGGACACATGCAAGGGATCTTACCTGCTCTGGTCCCACACAGCTAACCACCTAGTCTTGCTAACACTTGGGCTTCTCTGGAACCTCTGCCTGGTTTACCTGTCAGGACAGTCTCTCCACTAAGTATCCTATCTACCGTCAGAGATGCCTTCTTGTGGGAGGCGGAGCTTAAGTGGACAGGAAGCGGGGCTTCTCACGGATGGAAGCTCCGCCTCTCTTGCCGTAGCTCCGCCCCTTGCGACGTGCATGGCCCCGCCCCTTTTCGGCGACCAGCGGTAAAAAAAAACTTTCTGCCTTTGCTATCACCTGCTACCTGCTGAAACACCCAGTGCAGAAATCACTACAGCGCCCCCCTTGTGAAGCCAGTGTCACTGGCGAACTCAGGGGGCTATTCCGGGTGTCTGGAACCTCCCCCCTGCACTGAGCTGTGTATTCAGCCAGGGAAGCCCGCATAATATAAACAGCCTCATTCTGTCTCCCTTCTTACTTCTGGTGCCTCCCTCCAGCTAATAGAATGAGAGAGGCAGCCCAGCTTCCCTCACAAGAAGATGTAGCCTGCAGTGAGAGAATGTTGATTATGGAGTCCTGGACTCTCCACAGCACAGAAGTGTCAGACATGATGAAATTAGAGGGCAGGCAAGCTGGTAAATATGCACAGCATGATGCAGAGCTTGCCTGGACTCAGGGTCTGTGGGCAAACATCTGTCTGGTCTCTCCCCATTGTTATAATGACTGCATGTGTGGATAAGGTGTGGATAACAAGCTGAAAAGTTTTTGACAGTCCCTAGACTCCAGGAGGGCTTCTTTCTGACTTGTGTGAGAGACTGACAGGGACAGGAGTCCGATTACAGGCAAGTAGCCTGTGTGATATGGGACTTCAATACAGATAAGTTCTCTGCTCCATCTCAGGCTATTCTCAATTTCTCCACTCCTCTCTCTGGGCTAGTGCAACGCCAAAATGACAATAGCAATCGCTAGCAATTTGTGAGTGTGATTTTGTGAAGTGATTTTCAGAGCGATTTTTGAATGAATTGCTCAAAAACATGCTACATGCAGTATACCTGCGATTTTGAAAAAATCACAACGCTGCTGTGGGAACACCCACATAGGGTAACATTAGCCAAGCGCTTTTCAAATCACTGTTGATTTGAAAAACGCTCAGAAGCACTCTTGGTGTGCAGCAGCCTCCTTCATTCACCTTTGTTTCCCTCTTCCCCTAGTGCTGGCTGGCTGTGTCTTCTTGTCATACAGGAAAGCTAAATAAAAGTGCAATTCTGGTGAGGCAAATTATTATTTAGTATTTATATAGCGCCGCCATCTTCCGCAGATGCATATATCCCTGCATCATATGGGTATCGCTTGCACTATGTGAAACTATGTAGCATATTCCACTGAATTGTCCAAACTAAGTCTATCTCCTGTTCCTCTCTTGGGGAGTTGTTCCAGCGCTGTACCCCGTTCACATTTGCTGCTACCAGAAGCCCTCAAAAACACTAGTGTCCTTGAGTACTTCCAAAGATAGGCAGCTCCGTAATACGCCAGCGCACTTTGTGCATGGGCAGTATGGAGCCACCTGTATTCGGAAGCACTCGGGACATACGTGCTTCTGGACCTTTCAGGAACCCCCCCCTTAAAAATCCTGCGTTTGCCCCTGCGTGTGAGGAAGGAGCGCTGAGATCCGTGACTACAGACGCCCGAATACACGAGACCCAAATGACGCGCTATGCAGCGGGTGACAGGAAGAGGGGGCGGAGCCGTGCATCGCGTGGCAACACAAGCCCTTATAAACTCAGGGGGCGAGGCTGCGGCATCAGACGGCGGTGGACATTTGAAGAGGGAGGAGCTGAGAAGAGAAGGCGGAGTCGCGCATCGCGTGGCAACACAGGCTTACAGAAACACAGGGGGCGAGGCTGCGGCATCAGATGGCGGCGGACATTTGAAGAGGGAGGAGCTGGGAAGAGAAGGCGGAGTCGCGCATCGCGTGGCAACACAGGCCTATATAAACACAGGGGGCGAGGCTGCGGCATCAGACGGCGGCGGACATTTGAAGAGGGAGGAGCTGAGGAGAACCGAAGGCGGAGTCGCGCATCGCTTGGCAGCAGAAGCCTATCTACATGCTAGAGCCAAGCAAGGCTGCAGCGGCACACACCTGGAGAGGGAGGAGAGAAGAGAGGGAGGATCCGAGTGTGGCATTAGTGAGGACGACACGCATAGGAGGAGGCTGCAATGGGAGAAAGCTGGAGAGGGAGGAGGAGCCGTGTAATAATAAAGAGAAGAAACACCCAACCAGTGCTGAAATCACTAAGACATCCCCCTCATGAAGCCAGCGCGAGCAAGGAGAGCTAAGATCCGCGCTTCGCTTCACGTGACTACAGACTACGACTGAAGCTCCGCCCCTCTTACCGTAACTCCGCCCTCGTCTCGTGGCTCCGCCGACCATTTCACAGACCAGCGAGGAAACAACTCTATCTCTGCTGTCACCCCTCCTGAGACACCCGGTGCAGAAATCACTACCCCCGCCTCCCCCATGGCTAAGATCCATGCATCACGTGACTGCAGAGGCCCGCAATACACGAGGCAAATCACATGCTATGCAGCGGGCGGCAGGAAGAGGGGGCGGAGCCGCACATCGCGTGGCAACACAGGTGTAGAGGGACGAGGCTGCCGCATCAGACAGCGGCAGACATTTGAAGAGGGAGGAGGCGCTGATGGCGCTAGTGAAGAGCCGGTAGGAGCCCCGCATCGCTTGGCAGCAGAGGCCTATCTACACGCTATAGGACAAGGCTGAAGCGGCAGACAGCTGGAGAGGGAGGAGCCACGTCTGGCGCTAGTGAAGAGAGAGCGGATCCGAGTGACGGAGGGAACCGCGGATGCTGCCACTGTCGGAGTCCTGCCCTCAGTATGAGCGTCAGTGATAGGAAGGAGGAGAATCCGACTGAGCTGCTATGCCGCTGACCAGGAGGGAGTTCCTGATGGTCCATCAACTGCCAACATGGATTATGTAAGCCTGCTTATCTTATGCTAGTAGTCACAACTTGTCACGTGCTAGATGTGAATGTCATCATCATCATCCACTGCTCCTTACATCTGTCACTCATCATCTGCTTTCCTTTCTCATCACTCCCTAGCTTTCACTCTTATCATCTGCTGTCTAGGGATGATCAATGAGATGCAAATATTTCCAAGTTTTTGCAGGATTTTGTAAATTTGTATGCAAAATTGTGCAGCTTGAAAATCGAAAATCTACTTTCACTATGGTTTAAACTGATTGGTCGTTTTTCAAGCTGCATACATTTTCACACAAATGTACATAATCGTGCATGAACTTGGAAATATTTACATTTTACTGATCAACCCTACTGCTTTCATTACTCTTTGCTGGTCAGCAGTCAGTCTCGTCATTGGCTAAAGGCCCCTCTACACCAGGCAATATGAGTGTTCGATCCTGCTTGTGATCGCTAAATCCATTGAAATCGAAAATGCAATCGAATATGGTAAACTGCGGAATTGAATGTTTCTTTGTGATTATTAGGTCGATTCGACCGAACTCTCATGCGAGAGGGAATCGGACAGGTTAGATTTTATCTGCTTATCAAATGCGACAGCGGCAAATTAACCGATAAAGTCGATAAACCGATCAAAATTGATGGAAAAAAAACGCAAAGTGTGGAGGAATTAGTTTGATCGAGTCTTCCGTCATACCATTGAAGAAGATCATGCCATCGGAAGTCAAATCGTACAGAAAATCGCATGGTGTAGAGGGGGCTTAAATGTCACATCCCGTACTGTCTATTTCATCATCTACTGTCACTTCTCATCCTTCTCATTACCATTTAGCTGTCATATCTCATCATCTCATACACTAGGCTAATCGTTACTACTCATTATGCATAAGCTCATTGTGCAATATGTGGATTGAAAACAAACTTTAATTCAAAATTGCACTTACAATCTTTTTTTAAAAGAAGCATCCGAGGTCACAAAAAATGAGATCTACTTACCCGGGTCTTCCTCCAGCCCCTGACAGCTTCAATGTCCCTTGTCGCAGCTCCGGTGTCCCAGGATCTCCTCCGTTTCAGATGGTGACTTCGGCAGGTTCGGCCTGTACTGCATGAGCGCTGCTTACGTGGTCTGGAGCATTCTGCACAGTAGTTCTGTGCCTGCGCACAACGCTCCAGACCAAACGAGTTTGATTGACAGTGGAGCAGGTGCAGTAGAGGACAACCTAGCGAAGTCGCCATCTAAAACAGAAGAGATCCTGGGACACGCGAGCTGTGGTGAGGGACATGTCGGCTTCCAGGGGCTGGAGGAAGCCCTGGGTAAGTAGATCTTTGGAGTATAGGAAGGGGACTTCACCCAAGGTGGTCTCTTGGATTGACGTTCACTATGTGGATGGCAGTTTCTCGTAACCTGGTCTTCCGTATCCACACTACTCTCCACTATTTCCTTATCCCGCATTAGGTTCCTTTGGCACGCAGTGCGTGAGAAACGCTTTGTAGCTTCACATTACCGCTATCTGCCACTTGCCAAATGTTTCCACAGGGTTCTTTTGTCTGGACAAATAGCTTTATCGAGTTCACCCCATCTCCTTTTTGATAGAGGTGGAGGTGTTGTAGCGTTCCTTGGCCCTCATGAGTACTGTGATGGGAAGCTTTGATCCCCACCCCTTCCCCTCTAGCAAGGTTCCCCACCATAACTGGAATTCATGTGGGCTGTTATTGCATCTGTCCTACTGGACCAGTAACCTTTTACTAAGACCCCGTGTTAACAGACTATGCAAGTTCACTTACAAACTTGCACATGTATTTTTGAAAAAAAGTGATTGTCAGGGATCACACTGAATAGCATTTTTTTATATAAATGAGATGGGTATTATGCAGCTGAAGCAGTGCAATACATGATGAGGTATGGCAGAATGTGCATGTGTCACACACGCTTGTGCCCGTTTTCTATTTATTTCAGTGGAGCTGATTGTGGCTTCTAATGTGCAGAGGTACTGTGTACTAAGCTAAAATATTAGTTAAGCACTCTCATTGGGACTCAGGACTAGCTGACACAGCAAAGGTGGGGGTGGACCTATGCTCTGTAGAAAGAGCTGTTCCAAGGAGAAAAGAATACACAGAAATGAGTATATAAAGGGTCCCTGAACACAAAAAATAAAAGGAATCTGGACATACCTGGCTTCATTCAGCCCCAAGTAAGCATACAGCAAACACACGTCTAAGAAACGCTCTCAGAGCATGAAATGTATACTACACACCTGCAGGTGCTGCTTACAGTCCCTAGTGGCTGGATAGTGTACTGGTTAAGGGCTCTGCCTTTGACATGGGAGACCAGGGTTCAAATCCTGGCTAGGTCAAGTACCTATTCAGTAAGGAGTTCAAGGCAAGACTCCCTAACACTGCAGGGTGGCCTCTTGAGCGCGTCCCAGTGGCTGCAGCTCTTGAGCGCTTTGAGTCCGACAGGAGAAAAGCGCTATACAAATGTTCAGATTATTATTATTATAGGTTAGTCCGGATTCCATTTATTTTTTTGTATTCAGGGTCACTTTAAGAAAATGGACTGTTGCTGCAAGCAGTGCCTGCATGTGTGTAGTATATATTTCATTTTAATGGGAACCAAAACTGAGGGATATGGATGTTTCCTTTTAAACACCAGTTGCCTGGCTGTCCTGCTGATCTCTTTGGCTGCAGTAGTGGCTGAATCACCCACCTCATACAAGCATGCAGCTAATCCACAACGGGGGAAAGAGGCGCCCTGGTATAATAAAAGCACCTAAAATCAGCTTAAAGGACTTACGAGGCGAATTGCTTAAAAAAAGTTATGTACCTCATTGCTAAGGCAGACCTCAGGGCAGACGAACAGC